>NC_083438.1:24753213-25001008 GCF_020745735.1 Hemiscyllium ocellatum
CTCCAGAGAAAATGGACCCAACCTGTTCAGCCTCTCCCAATAGCACGAATCCTCCAACATCCAGGTAAATCTTTTCTGAGCCCTTTCAGGTTTCACAACATCCTTCTGCGAGGAAGGAGACCAGCAATATTCCAACAGTGGCCTAACCAACATCCTGTGCAGCCACAACATGACCTCCCAACGCCTGTACTCGATACTCTGATCAATGAAGGAAAGCATACCAAACGCCTTATGCACTACACTGTCAATCTGCAACTCTACTTTCAAGAAAATATGAACCTGCACTGCAAGGTGTCTGTTCAGTAATGCTCCCTAGGGCAATAAGTGTATATGTCCTGCTATGAATAGCTTTTCCAAAATGCATCACCTTGCATTCATCTAAATTAAACTCCAACTGCCACTACTCAGCGCATTGACCCATCTGATCAAAATCCCGTTGTACTCTGAGGTCACCTCCTTTGCTGTCCACTACATCTCCAATTTGTGGAGATTTTGTGCAGGCTGCCTATCTGTAACCATAAGGTGGGACAGAATACCCAGCAGGAAATTATAGGAGCTTGTCAAAAGAGTGCAAAGATTATCCTGGGGGATTGCCACCAACATATGGACTGAAGGGATAGAGTAGTCGAAAGGAAGAATTAATTGATTTTTTTTCAGGGCAATTTCTTTGACCAGCATGTATGATATTAACAATGAGCAAGCCGGTTTTGAGATCAGATTAATTACTGACCTTATCGTGAAACTGCCCCTCACTGGCAGTGACCCTAATATGATTGCATTTACATAGAGTTTAAGGGAGGGAAGCATCGACCTGCTGATTAGCACAGCATGGTGGCTGAATGCTTAGCACTGCTACCTCACAGCCCCAGGGACCTGGGTTCAATTCCAGCCTTGGGTGACTGCCTGTGTGGAGTTTATACATTTTCCCTGTATAAATGGATGTTATCTGCAGGTGCTCCAGTACCCTCCTGCTGTCCAAAGATGTGCAGGTCAGGTCGATGAGCTGTGTTATATTTCCCATAATGTACAGTTTAAGTGAATTAGAGATGGGAAATGAAAGGTTACAGTAAAAGGGGGGGGTCTACGTAGGATGCTCACCAGAAAGTTGGTGTGGACTCAATAGTCCAAATGGATGACCTCCCCACTGTAAGAACTTTATGATTCTAAGATTATGTTCAATTTGAACAGGACAGTTATGAGGGCATGAAAGCAGAACTAGTGAAAGTAAACTGTCAATTTAATTTAAGGGTATAAGAATAGAGATGAAAAGGCAAACATTAAAGAGATGTACCAGAAAGTGCATTGATTAATTCCAGCACACAACAAACATTCTATGGGACGAACCAACCGTCACTGAAAAATTCAAACGTACTACTAAACACAAAGAAACACATTTAATTGTGCAAAGTCAGATGACTGGACAAAAATTACAAATAAAACAACAGAGGTATAAAAAGTGAGAAAATTAGAGTGCGAGACAATTAGCTAAAAATAGAAAAACAAGAAAGGAAAAAATGTTGTGTATGTTAAAAAAATGAAATTAAAAGTAACAAAGTCAATGTTGGACCTGGGTGAAAGAAATCTGGGGAATTGGCCAAGGAGGATAAAGAAATGGCAGGTCCGTGCCAAACGGCTAATTTGCATCTTTCTTCACTGGAGAAGATGCAAGTTGCATCCCAGGAATAACTGTAAATAAGAAATTAAAAGAGAAAGAGAAATTCAACAAGTCCAGGACATCAACTTGGACATTAACCGAAGCCTTCGTTGCCACCACACATCAGCTCACTTGGCTGGATTTTTGCTGTGTGGTGTTGAATGATGACAACAGTGCACTTTCTATTCCCACAGTTGGATAAGGTTACCATGAAAGTCACTTTTTAATGTTGCTACTTGCCAGAGATGCCTCTCAGGTTGAACCCATCACCAGTTACTTGTCTGGTGAGAAATTGTTCCTCAGTGAATATAATGCCTTTTCAAAAAGCTAACAGACATGAGAATGTAAAACTTACTCGCCAAAGATTGGAGGAGTCAAGAATTCTGTACCAGCATTGATCTGTGGTGCACAGCAGACCCATGATCTTCTCCTGAAATTAATGTTCACATTCCATATTTTAATCATCCCATATATGTCATGTTACCTTCAATTCAGTCTTCTTTTAAAAGCTTTGTTGGATCGATATCTCAGAGATCATAGAAAGAAGAAAATACATCTTCATTCAATACATGGTTCATTAAATGTCTATAAATTGAGCAGTTTGTTTTGTGCATATTACATTGGGAAGGTTAAACTTATCAAAATAGGATTTGCCAATTTGTAAATATGCATTTAAATTTGTTGGAATGATTTTTTTGTTTATCATAGAAAGAAGAAAATACATCACATCATTTTTTGAAATTGCCATTCCTTCCACAACTTTAAAACATTCTTAGGGTGATCGCATAGAGATTTGTAAAATCATGAGGGGCATGGGTAGGATAAATAAACAAAGTCTTTTCCCTGGGATGGGGGAGTCCAGAACTAGAGGGCATAGGTTTAGAGTGAGAGGGGAAAGATATAAAAGAGACCTAAGGGGTAACTTTTTCACACAGAGGGTGGTGCGTGTATGGAATGAGCTGCCAGAGGAAGTAATGGAGGCTGGCACAATTAAAGCAGGGTGGCACAGTGGGCAGCACAGTGGTACAGTGGTTAGCACTGCTGCCTCCCAGCGCCAGAGACCCGGGTTCAATTCCCACCTCAGGCGACTGACTGTGTGGAGTTTGCATATTCTCCCCGTGTCTGCGTGGGTTTCCTTCAGGTGCTCCGGTTTCCTCCCACAGTCCAAAGATGTGCAGGCCAGGTGAATTGGCCACGTTAAATTGCCCGTAGTGTTAGGTGAAGGGGCAAATGTAGGGGTCTGGGTGGGTTGCGCTTCGGTGGGTCAGTGTGGACTTGTTGGGCCAAAGGGCCTGTTTCCACACTGTAAGTAATCTAATCTAATCTAAAAAAGGCACCTGGATGGGTATATGAATAGGAAGGTTTGGAGGGATATGGGCCAGTGCTGGCTAACGGGACTAGATTGATATCTGGTTGGCATGGATGAATTGTACTGAAGGCTCTGTTTCCATGCTGTACATCTCTATGACTCTATGAATGTTGATATTGGTGACAGAATCGGATGTAACATTTTGTCTACAAATGCCCACTGCCAAAAATCTCCAGGCAAGATTTTCTATTCATGAAGAATGGGGAGCTGTAGTTAGACTGAGTAAGCAATAGGACTAAACTAACAAGACAACTCTGCAATGATCGGTCAGTTTAAAGAGTCCATAGTTTTCTGGTCAAGTATTGTGAATTAATCTGTAACCATCCCCAATAGATATCTCACTAGAAAAACAGACCCAATCTAATTGCTATTGAAACATCAAACTCCAGTTAAAGAAAACGTCATTTCAACACATTAGAATGCATGTTTACAAATGGGCAAATTCTGTTCTGAGTGGGTTAACCTTCCCAATGTAGTATGCTCAAAATAAACTGCTCAATTTACAGACATGTAATGATCCATAAATATTTTGACAGGGAGTGAAAATCAAACAATGTCACAATCTCTTTTATACACAAAATACACAACAGAGGAATGTTTGAAGGTTACATCAATATTTAAGACTACAGCAAATGGTTATTAGGCTCCTGCTTGCAGGCAATTTATTGCTCATTGATTATAATCGAATCTGAGTATTGGTGGAAGATCTTCTGGCCACTTGGGTAAATGGGAATCCTATTTTCCTCCAATACCTTCAGATATTTTAACAAGAAGGCGAGCTAACCCTTCCAATCAAAGGCAAAATGAATCTGAACGGGATTAGTGTCATAAACCATGGAGATGTACAGTACGGAAACAGACACTTTGGTGCAACTCGTCCATGCCAACCAGACATCTGAATGTAGCCTAGTCCCATTAGCCAGCACTTGGCCTATATCCCTCCAAACACTTCCAATTCATATACTCATCCAGATGCCTTTTAAATGCTGCAAATGTACCAGCCTCCACCACTTCCTTTGGCAGCTCATTCCATGCATGCACGACCCACTGTGTGAAAAAACTGCCCCTTTAGGACCCTTTTATATTTTTCCCTTCTCACCATAAACCAATGCCCTCTCGTTTTGCACTCCCCCACCCCAGGGAAAAGACTTTGTCTATTTATCCTATCCATGCCCCTCATGATTATATAAACCTCTATAAGGTCACCCCTCAGACTCCGAATCTCCAGGGAAAACAGCCCCAGCCTGTTCAGCCTCTCCCTATAGCTCAAATCCTCCAACCGTGGCAACACCTTTGTAAATATTTTCTGAACCCTTTAAAGTTTCACAACATCCTTCCGGTAGGAAGGAGACTGGCATTGCTCGCAATATTCCAAAAGTGGCCTAACCAACATCTTGTACAGCTGCAACATGACCTCCCAACTCCTATACTCAATACTCTGACCAATAAAGGAAAGCATACTAAATGTTTTCTTCACTATCCTAGCTACCTGCAACTCTACTTTCAAGTAGCTATGAACCTGCACTCCAAGGTCTCTTTATTCAGCAAAACTCCCGAGGGCCTTACCATTCAGTCTGTAAGTCCTGTTAAGATTTGCTTTTCCAAAATGCAGCACCTCACATTTATCTAAATTAAACTCCATCTGCCTCTTCTCTGCACATTGGTCTATTTGATAAAGATCCCATTGTACTCTGAGGTAACCTTCTTCGCTATCCACTACACCTCCAATTTTGGTGTCATTTGCAAACTTACTAACTATACCTCCTATGTTCACATCCAAATTATTTATATAAATGACAAAAAGTAGTAGACACAGCCCTGATCTTTGTGGCACTCCACTGGTCACAGGCCTCCAGTGACTGGAGATAGAACCATTGAACACAGAGGCAGGAGGAGGCCATTCAGCCCTTTGAACCTGCTTCCCATTCAATCTGATCACTGCTGAGCATTCAATTCAACACCCTGCTCCTGTTTTCTCCCTATACCTCTTGATCCCATTCGTCCTAAGAATCATGTCTGCATCTTTCTTCTATCTCTTTAGTGTTTTGGCCCCAGCAGAGAATTCCACAGACTCATCTCTCTCTGGGTGAAGAGATTCCTCCACATCTGAATCCGTGTGCAAGGTCTGGCCTTGGACTAATCATTCATCAGGACCCTCCTTCCTGCATTTCTCTGTCGAGAATTACGACGCCAAATGTGTGGCAACAGCTCATAAACAGAGAACTAAGGCCACCCAGTCACCCAGACTTACATTACAGCACAGGATGTAAACATCAGACTGGGTTAGAAAAATAACCATAAATACAATGTTTAGTCAAATATTTCACCGATCTTTATCAGTGGCCTAACAATGCGATACAAATATTCTGTGGTTACTTGGGCAACTGCTCCTATACACGAGTGGCTTTCTGACCTTTAGTTGTTGGGATTGAAACCCATACTTTGAAATGTCAGTTGTAGGTTGGGTTTTTTTGTTCTGGTCAACAGCTTGACGCGGTTCAGATGCCATTTTCGACTTAACCTCAATTGTTCAGTCATGCTTTGACCGCGTCAAATGAAGTCAAATTAACTCATTCTCACCCTAATTCCTGCAATAACCAGGTCAGGGTTTGAATTCTTGCTTTTTCCACTAGGGATATTTTTGGTCATATCACTGGGCTGCTCATTCAGAGAACTGGATTAATATTCTGGGGAAATGAGACTGCATCCCCTCATGGACTCATTAACAATATCTTGAATTAATGCCTATCCTAATGTTGACCATTGGATCACTGTAAATTCTCATAAAGTTCTTACTGCTTCCCCTATGTATGTTAGGGGCAGCGGGGTACTGTCATCCTGAACTGGCCTGTCCACCATTTCGCCACAGAGAAATGCGATTGACCATGAACTGCTACCTGAAGTGACCCAGAAAGACAAGGGACGATGGATGCTGTAATGTCCAATGAAACACTGTCCCTTGGAAGAAGGAAGAGCATTGATCTGAGACTGTGCTGGCAGGTTCAATTGTCAAAACTATTGGAAACAAGTCTAGCGGAACAAGTCAGTGAAAGTGATTGGAGTGAACTGAACAATGCTTTGGGTGGAGAGAGTGCAAAGCTGTGAGTGAGTTGGAGTTTGCAGCTAATTGACTTTGCACAGGGGAAGAAACTGATTGGTGAGCTTATTAGGCAATACCGTTGTCATAGTAATTTGTTTTAAAAGTTCTGGTATAGCAGTTCAGCTTGGTCACATGGCAGCTAAATCCTGCAATATGGGGTGGGATCATGGATGCAGCATGTGTCCTATCTATATGAAGGGACTGCGACTGGCCTTACAGGCTTCAGTTCCTGGTTGTCAGGGCTGGAGCCACAAATGTATTCACCATTCTGCATCCACAATGGGTACAATTGCATTGATATCATTATTATGGAGAGATCCACATCACACATCAGGGAAGTGCAGGCAGAGTACAGATGGATGAATACCTAGGCTTCTCAGAGACCAGTTGGAATTCAGATCTTTTAAATGTCTGGTAATATGACTCTAATGATGCAGTGAAACCACTGTTGATTATCGGGGTGGGGGGTGGGAATCCCATCTGGTTCACTCATATCCTTCAGGAAAGGAAATCTGTCATCCTTACCTGGTCTGGCTACATGTGACTCCAGACACATAGTAATGTGATTGACTCTTACCTGCCCTCTGGGAAATTCGGGGTGGGTAATTATAATAACGGCATTGTGAGGGACACCCACAACCTGTGAATAAATGATAGGATATGCCACACAGAAGCCTAATGGCCACAGTCAAAGGGTTATAGAGCACAGGGTACAACACAGAAACAAACCCTTCAGTCCAATTCATCCATGCCAACCAGATATCCCAACCCAATCTAGTCCCACCTGCCAGCAGCTGGCCCCTATCCCTCCAAACCCTTCCTATTCATATACCCATCCAGATGCCTTTTAAATGTTGCAATTTTACTAACCTCCACCACTTCCTCTGGCAGCTCATTCAATACACGTACCACCCTCTGCGTGAAAACGTTGCCCCTTAGGTCTCTTTTATATCTTTCCCTTCTCACCCTAAACCTATGCCCTCTAGTTCTGGACCCTCCAATCCCAGGGGAAAGACTTTGTGTATTTATCCTATTCAATGCTGTCTAATTGGATTCACATTTTAAGTATTGGTGAGGGTAATGTTGCTATTGAACTCCAGCGAGCATATTTTTGCCAATTTACTTCGAATGTCAATATGCCTTTCACATTTTATGCTATCGTCTACAAACTTGCCTCACTTTGTGCAATCCGCAAATTTGGAAATGTGAATAGCTGACGCCCTTACAGAGATCCTTGTGGGGCACCAGTCACATCCTGCCAACCTGAGCACCTACCAGTCATCCTAATCCGCTGTTGCCTTCCTTTCAACCAGTTTCCCAATTTCAGAGAATGTCATGTGTTAATAAGAAATAGGAAAGTGGGGAATAAAATTAGAATGCTGGTAAAATGAAGGGGAATATCAATTAAGAGTGCAATACAATATAATACCAAAATAATTGGACCACTTGATGTGAATGCATGCAGTTTTTACAATTCAGTAGATGATTTCAGGGAGCATATGAGTTGTCAAAATATAATTTCTAATAATGGAAATCTGGCTGAAGCATATCCAAGAATGGAAAGTTAATTTTCAAGTCTATGTAACATTTTGAAAAGAAGATAAGGAGACCATGTTTGCATTGATTATAAGACCATGTGTCCACGCACTTTAATGGAGGATATCAGATGGAAAGAATAAAAGGTGAAATCTGTTCATTTAAACACTATTATTAATCACTCGTGGGATATGAGCATCACTGGCTAAGTAAGCATTCATCTTTCTCCCTAACTGCCCCTTGAGAAGGCAGTGGTATTCAGTATGAAGGGGGGGGGGGGGGTTCTAGCGTGAATAAATAGGGTAAATCAATTCCCACTGCTTAAAGAAATGAGAAGTAGAGGGTTCAGGTTTAGAACTATTGGGAAACATGGGAAAAAGGAACAGGAGGAGGCCATTCAGCCCTTAGAGCCTGATCCACAGCTCAAGATGAGAATAGCTGCTCACACAACTCAGTCCCCGGTTCCCAGTTATCTCCCATACCCCTTGACCCCTTTAGCCCTAAGAACTATATTTACACCTGGCATGAACCCATCCAATGTTTTGACCTCAACGCCATTCTGTGGCAGAAAATGCCACAGGCTCCTCACTCTCTAGTGAAGAAATATCTCCTTAGCTCAGCCCTAAATGACCTTGTTCCCTGGTAATGGGGAACGTCCTGCCTTTCCAGGCCTCTTAGAACTCCATGTGGTTAGACTCTCATAATTCTCCACTGTGCTAACTGATTCATTCCCTCTTCATACATCAGCTCTGACATCCCAGGAAAAGAGGCAGAAGCTTGATTGGAGTAAACCATTCAGGCACAATGCATTTAGGATGTGGAATGCACCGCCTGAGAGTGGGGTGGGGTATGATGCACTAAAGCTGAACCCGACCCTCATTTGAATATGAAGACTGATGGGGAACAGAGGGGAGAGGATGTGAAAATAGATGAGGAATGTAATGGTCTACTAGAGGTTAACCAAAGGGACATGTGTTAGACTCAGCAGGAGGACAGACTGAGGTGGTTGATGATGCCTGTGAATCCAATGTTTTGGGAAGCGAACTCTACCAAAACACAAGTGGAGGATCTGAAACAGTGCCAAGCGGTGAGACAGTGAGGATTTCGAATTATTGGAGGACAGTCCATTCCTGAGTGAATTGATCAAAATGAAACACAATTTGCAAATGTTCCATTCCCCTTTTCTGCTTCGAGTCTGCCTGATTTTCACGAGAGAATTGCCTCACCTCCTCAACTCTCCTCTCCCCCATGTTTGTTGGTGGGTCTCATTCCTCATATTGGGCGCTTCGACTCAGAAAACTTCATTTCCTTCTCCAGTTCTTCCTTCGAGAAAGGGGGAATGTAATCGTTTCAGCAAGGGCGAGGAAAGGCGAGGGTTGGTGTTAAAACAGCGGTATTTCAGAGACTTTTCAATTTGCTGATGCGGCCAGTTTCAATCGCTTTCAATCCGAGTGATTGACGACAAAGCAGCTCAAAGTCACACAACTGTGAGTCTGGAGTCACCTGTAGGTGGAAATAATATTGGGGAGAGTTTTCCTGATTATCCATATGTAAATGACAAAGGCAGGAAAATGCTGTTTCGGGATCACAGAGATGAGCTTTCAATTTTAGCGTTTTTCAAATTCAATTTCCACCAGTTGCCTTAGTGAGTGGGGATTGGTCCCAACTCCTTAATGCACTGACTGCAGATCAGACCATCCCACTGCAACTCATGCAGTGTCTCAGTAAGCGGCAGTGTAAATCAGATCAGGTAGAAGTTTCTACAACCATAAGACCATAAGACATAGGAGTGGAAGTAAGGTCATTCGGCCCATTGAGTCCACTCCGCCATTCAATCATGGCTGATGGACATTTCAACTCCACTTACTCGCCTTCTCCCCGTAGCCCTTAATTCCTTGTGACATCAAGAATTTATCAATCGCTGCCTTGAAGATATTTAGCGTCCCGGCCTCCACTGCACTCTGCGGCAATGAATTCCACAGGCCCACCACTCTCTGGCTGAAGAAATGTCTCCGCATTTCTGTTCTGAATTGACCCCCTCTAATTCTAAGGCTGTGTCCACGGGTCCTAGCCTAATGGAAACAATTTCCTAGCGTCGACCCTTTCCAAGCCATGTATTATCTTGTACGTCTCTATTAAGTCTCCCCAAAACATGCACAATGTAGTAGATCTCTCAATTACCCTCTTTTTTGTGTGTGTGTGGATCGTTCCCCGGTTTCATTCGGCAGTGTTTCTCCTTGGAATCGAAAATAAAACACAAACCAATCGAGCAGCGAAATCAGAAAAGAAAGACAGATTGTAGCAGGTCGAATTAGCATCAAATGAGCCGACCCAGTCTCTTAAGTTGAAACAGAAACTGTGAAGACTGCACGTCGTGTCTAAATATAGAAGGAAGACTGGTTTAAACTGTTTACTGAAGAAAACATATCTCTGCACCACTGGCGTTTCAGCCACAGCATTCTGCCTGGACAGCTGAACGTGTGAAAAGCACACCTCTGTAACCGCAACAGAACATTTCCAACGCACTGACAGGCCAGCCAATAAAAGGTGCGAGAAATCTGAGGCTGAATCTTTCAGTCAGGTTATTTTTGGTACCTGAATCTGCAATTCAGGGGACTGAATAATTGATGAGAGGAAAAGACCAATTTGCCTCTGGTTTGTTTTTGGCGTTATATCCTGTAACCTTACCGCCCACATCCCAAGCATGATTGTAGCTGCTTGGGAGGATGAGCAGTCACCCCTGGTCTCTGAACTGTTGGAGGGAACATGAGTCCCTCTGTGCCCGGCAGCTGATCCCCCCCCCCATACTCTGGTTTGATTCTAATCGATACGTGATATATTACCAGAGAGGAGAATCATCCTGAGCCACGTTTCAGCTTCAATCCATCTGTGATATATTCCGCAGGGATGCAGACTGTCGTGTTCCTTTCTCTCTTCCTGCTACTTGACAAAGGTTGAGTATTATCCTTCAGAATTGCTGGATTTTGGAATAACTTCCTAATGTCTGAACCTGTTATTGGAAATTATGGGTCAGTGTGGAGGAAATAAGGGATCTGGGTGTTCAAAGTACGTAGATCCCTCAAAGTGGCCACCCAAGTGGATAGGGTTGTTAAGAAAGCGTATGGTGTTTTGGCTTTCATTAACAGGGGGATCGAGTTTAAGAGCCGTGAGGTTTTGCTGCAGCTCTACAAGTCCCAGGCAAGACCACACCCGGAATATTGTGTCCAATTCTGGACACCCTATTATACGAAAGATAAGGAGGCTTTGGAGGGGGTGCAAAGAAGGTTTACCAGAATACTGCCTGCACTGGAGGGTTTGTCTTATGAAGAGAGGTTGACTAAGCTCGGACTTTTCTCTCTGGAGAGAAGGAGGAAGAGAGGAGACCGGATCGAGGTATTCAAGGTAATGAGAGGCATGGATAGAGTCAATAGCCAGATACTTTTCCCCAGGGCAGGATTGACTGGCAGGAGGGGTCATAGTTTTAAGATATTAGGAGAAAGATGCAGAGAAGACGTCAGAGGTAGGTTCATTAAGCAGAGCGTTGTGAATGTATGGAATGCGTTGTCAGTGCTGGTGGTGGAAGAGAGTCCTTGGGGACATTTAAGCTACTGCAGGACATGGAGAGTAGTGAGTTGAGGGGTGCTTAGGTTAAGTTATTTCATTTTACGTTAGGATTAATCTGGGCACAACATCGTGGGCCAAAGGGCCTGTTTGTGCTGTACTTTTCTATGTTCTATGGCTATGTTCTATGAAATATGGAATCGGTTCAGTATATAAATATTTCTGGTTGGTATGTGAGTCCATTAATGAACAGTCTCTTTCACTGGAAATTCCATATCTTGCACTTTCATTGGAGTTTATTCATTCTCAGTACATATTTCAAATTCTTCAAAAGGAACTGTTATTGTAGTTGGTGGATTCTCAATGATAATAGCAGGCTATTCTGGACCTAGTGCTACGTAATGAACCAGACTTTATAAAAGATCTTAAAGTAAGGGAACACTTAGGAAGCAGCGATCATAATATGGTAGAGTTCAGTCCGCAGTTTGAAAGAGAGAAGGAAAAATCAGATGTAATGGTGTTTCAGTTAAATAAAGGTAATTATGAGGGCATGAGAGAGGAACTGACAAAAATTGACTGGAAGCAGAGCCTAGCGGGGAAGACAATAGGACAAAAATGGCAGGAGTTTGTGGGTATAATTGAGGACACAGTACAGAGGTTCATCCCCAAGAAAAGAAAGATTATCTGGGGAGGGATTAGACAGCCATGGCTGACAAAGGAAGTCAGGAAATGTATCAAAGGAAAAGAGAGATCCTATAAAGTGGCCAAGAGCACTGGGAAATCAGAAGATTGGGAAAGGCTACAAAAACAAACAGAGGATAACAAAGAGAGAAGTAAGGAAGGAGAGGATCAAATATGAAGGTAGGCTAGTTAGCAATATTAGAAATGATAGTAAAAGTTTCGTTCAATACATAAGAAACAAATGACAGGCAAAAGTAGACATTGGGCCACTTCAAACTGATGCTGGAAGGCTCGTGATGGGAGATAAGGAAATACCTCCCTGCGTAGATGCGGATCCCAACATCACTCAGAAAGCTTCTCACCACCCTGGACAAATCTGCCTGCTTGTTCCACACTCCTTCTCTGAAAGCAGTGTGCCTCCACCTACAAGATGCCCTGTAGCAATTCATCTCCCTGGATGCTGCCTGACCTGCTGTGCTTTTCCAGCATCATGCTGTGGACTCTGCAGTGACATCTGCAGCCCTCACTTTCTCCCTGTAATTAATTGTTGTCAAAATGAGACCATTGTCCTCACAAGGTGTGTATTTCCCCCTACGAATTAACACACGGTGCCTGCAAGGAACTGTCTGCATATGTTATATTCTGTAGCCTAAAGCGGGAGCAACATTGTAAATAATCCTCCAGGATCAAGGCACATTGGGGGAAGGGGTGGGGGGAGGCGGGGGATGTGATTAGTAACAAAGCACAAGTATGTTCTTATTAATTCTGTAACTCTGAGGAAGCTTAGGCTATAGCAGAGATCAGAAGCAAGTGTTGCCATGCATTTATTTATTGTTTGCACATCCCTCCTGAATATAGACTTTGGAATCTTTAATTCTACCTATTTTTTCCTTTCTGCTGACAGAGAAACCTCAAATCACAGTCTCTGGACTGTTCGTTGCTGGAAAACCAGCGCATCTGAACTGCTCAGTCACCTATAGTTGTTCAACTTGTGATTTTGAGCTGAAATGGGTACAAAGGCCGAGCCTAACTCCTATTCAATCAGAGTCAATAAAAAGCAGGAACAATTTCGAGATTTCCTGGACTGTTTTATCAACATTCTCCTTCGTTCCATCCGCTGATGATCACGAACGGACCCTGGTCTGTGAACTTACAGGGGCTGATGGAGTGGTGACCGGTCAGGAAACTCTTAGATTGGATGTGAGATGTAAGTAGCTGTCTTTTTTTTTCAGCTTTACTTAACCATTCGATCAGTAATCAGTTTCAGATTTTGTCTCTTTTGTTCAATTCTCCTGGAAAAGTGACCTTTTTCAAACTGGAATTGGACAGTATGTCAACGACGTTATTAGACAAACGACTATAACACATTGAATGGTCATAATGATCAGAGGAGCAAAAGATCAGTCTCTCCCTAAATCTATCAATCATTGGCCAGCGATTTCTTGTTAACTAGATCATGTATGCTCCCACTGGTAAAGAAGTGGATCTATACTTTCTTTTCCCCAAATATTATCCCTTTCATCATTAACACCTGATGTCAGAAAGTAACTTAAACATAATAGTTCTTTGTCCATTTTGACATGGCTAAATCAGCATTGACCCTGAGACATGAGTTGGAAATGGAAGGGGAAGATTACCTTCCACCACATGGTTAGCACCTTCCACAGTGGTTAGCACTGCTGCCTCACAGCGCCAGAGATCCGGGTTCAATTACGGCCTCAGGCGACTGACTGTGTGGAGTTTGCACGTTCTCCCCGTGTCTGCGTGGGTTTCCTCCGGGTGCTCCGGTTTCCTCCCACAGTCCAAAGATGTGCGGGTCAGGTGAATTGGACATGCTAAATTGCCCGTAGTGTTAGGTAAGGAGTAAATGTAGGGGTATGGGTGGGTTGTGCTTCGGCGGGTCGGTGTGGAATTGTTGGGCCGAAGGGCCTGTTTCCACACTGAAAGTAATCTAATCTAATCTAATCACATCGAGAAAGGCAAAGTGATCTAATCAAGGATGGGAACCAAGCACAGCCCTCAGAGAGGAGATAGCTGGTAAATGGGAAGATCAGGAGTGGTGAGACCTGAGGTAGCAGGCACCTTGTTTTAGGAATGTATAAAACCCAACGTGCTTGTCAATAACAACCCATTTTGGAATTGGCGTAAAGTCGATGTGATACATGACCTCAAAATATCTGATGAATTCTCATTGAGTTAGAGTGCAACTTCAGAATTTTTTCGAAGTGGACTCTCCCAAAGTTGGCTCAAAAAATAATCACTGACCTGCATCTTAAGACTCTTCTGATCATTTTGTAAGATTACCCACCGCACTAGTTCTATGTTCACTTAGGGATAATAGTGAACTGGAGACCTCAATGAGTTATATGGTTCCTGTCCAACCTGGGTCTGAATTGACTGAAACCCTTCACACAATTAACACAACAGATGAATATTGTGACAATCCTATGGCTTTAAGAGGTACATTTACTTGCTTCTTTTATGGAGAAAGGGAGAGATAGAGGTGCCGAGTGGAATGCTCAAAGCCAATAAGGTAAACAGCCTCTGAGGCCTATTCTTTTACAAGTCGAAACAATAGAAGTGGCCTGAACGGGTGGGTTCGAGCTCCCACAGAACCAGGATTTTTAGATTTAGCTTCCCGCTATTGCTGGATCTTGAAGATAGACATGGAATCTATTATTCATCTCTCCGTAACAGCCAAAAGCTGGGATTCTCTTCCTGCTGCTAGAATTGCATTTGAGACATAGAGTTATAGGGTCATAGAGATGTACAGCATGAAACAGACCCTTCAATCTAGCACGTCCATGCTGACTAGATACCCTAACCCAATCTAGTCCTTCCTTCCAGCACCCGGCCCATATCCCTCCAAACCCTTCCTATTCATATACCCATCCAAATGCCTCTTAAATGTTAAATCGTACCAACCTCCATCACTTTCTCTGGCAACTCATTCTGTACACGCAGCACCCTTTGCATGAAAACGTTGCCCCTTAATCCCTTTTATATCTTTCCCCTCTCACCCTAAAGCTACGCCCTCTAGCTCTGGACTTCCCGCCCCAGGGAAAAGACTTTGTCTATTTATCCAATCCATTTCCTTCATGATTTTATAGATCTCTATAAGGTCATCCCTCAGCCTCCAGGGAAAACAGCCCCAGCTTATTCAATCTCTTCCCTACAGTTCAAATTCTCCAACCCTGGCAACATCTTTTAATCTTTTCTGAACCCTTTAAAGTTTCACAATATCCTTCCAGTTAGAAGGAGACCAGAATTGCAGGCCATATTCTAAAAGTGGCCTACCCAATGTCCTGCACAGCTGTAACATGACCTCCCAGCTCAGATACTCGGGTGTACAAAGTTAAAACTCACACAACGCCAGGTTATAGTCCAACAGGTTTATTTGGAAGCACTAGCTTTTGGAGCGCTGCTCCCTCATTGGATGATTGCGGAGAATAAGATCATATGATGCAGAATATATAGAAAAATGTTGCTGTAAATTCTTTGTCCTATGATCTTATACTCCACCATCACCTGATGAAGGAGCAGCACTCCAAATGCTAGTGTTTCCAAATAAACCTGTTGGACTAACCTGGTGTTGTGTGACTTTTAACTCTGACCAGTAAAGGAAAACATACAAAATGCCTTCTTCACTACCGTATCTACCTGCGCCTCTACTTTCAAGAAGCTATGAATCTGCACTCCAAGGTCTCTTTGTTAGCAATAGGAACTTATCATTAAGTGTATAAGTCTTGCTCAGGTTTACTTTCCCAAAATGCAACACCTCACATTGATTAATCTATTTTATTGAATTGCCCTTGCCAAGGGTGTGTTAATGGGATGTTACAGTACTGGAATGGTTAATTAGTAGTATTTAGTATATATGCTTTATTGTTAAGCATTCTGATAGATTTACAGTTACGCCAATCCCTTTCTTTTTGTTTATTTTGTCTGTATTTTAACTGTAGTGTAAGGATAAAGTATGTTGTAGTTAAAGTCAAGTAGTTTGGCCAATCAAATTGCATCTGGAACACAACCTCTTGCACTTACTTTTCAAATACGAAAAGCTTTCTTCTTATTATATTTTGAGGGGATTTGATCTGGACTAGAATAATATTGGTGGTGCCATTCATTTCCTCCAAACATTAACTGACTAACTTCTGACTTTGCACCTGGAGGAATTAAATGCTGATAAATAGAATCCTGTATTTTGCTTTGTTTTAGATAAACCGAGAGTTGTATCAAATCCAAGTTGCAGCAGAGAGAAGAATGGGATATCTTGTATCTGTAGAGTCAGAGCCAACAACCCCCCCCCCCCGCCCCCCCCCACCCCCCACCACCCCTCCAGCAAATATCACATGAAATCTCAGTGGCAGAAACATCATAGAGAACACTTCAGATGTTACAGTTCATTCTTGGACGATGAACAATAGGCTGCTTCAGAGTTCGCAGGCATTGACTCACCCAGCAGGGATTAGATAAACGGATGTCATGCATAAGAGGGAACTAGTAGGGCATGAGTGTCAGCAGATACCAACTCAATTCAACAGTTACTCTCTCAATGCATTGCATTTTAATTACTTCAGACAGTTAATCCATCCCTAACACAAATGTAATCCTCATGGTAAACCAGTGAGTATATTTATTTTCTCCCAAGAAATATTTCGTTCATGCTGATTTGTTGGCCCAAATCTTCAGTTTTGCTGAAACAAAACATTTGTTCAAACAGAAGTCCAAAGAACTGGGGATGCTGGAAATTGCTGTGAAAACTCAGCAGGTCTGTCAGCATCTGTGGAGAGAAAGTGGACTTCAGTTTCTTGTCCAGTGACCCTTCTTCAGAACATTTTTCCTGATATTTGATCATGCACAAATCAGGTCAAATTTCAAAAATGGCATATTTTGGGAGAGTACCCATTATTAAACTGTTTGATGGAAAGTGTTAATTGGTTGCCAAATGGAGTTTGATTGGTTGTGATGTTGCCTTATACAATATACCAGTTAGTGTTGGCTGACAGTTAATTAATAAGCTCTGTTTAAATTTTGAAACAGGCAAATGCATTCTGACCGGTCATGACATTTAAGAGACAAATTAACTAATTTGTTATCTATTTGATTGTGTAGTGTGTTCGGTTGCTGGTCAAAAATAATCTACATTTGATTTCTACAAATCTAACTACATTTCTCTTTTTACTTTACATTTTAAACTGAAAACTATAATGTAAGATTTTTATTGTGAATCCATAATAATAATTTTAACGAGTGAAAGGACAGCTGAAGTAAGAGGCAAATAAAATTGGCTTTCTATTAAGATGTCTTGGAAGCATATAGAAACAGTTAGTTGAGTGCCACTAATCTCGAGTACAACATTAATAGATTTTTGGAATTCAGTGAGTAAGCGAGTTATGAGGAGGAAGGGAAAGAGGTGTTCTGTTGGTTTTACTTTAACCTAAATGTTTCCAGCCTCAGGAATGCATTTTACTCTGCTAATAAGGAGATATAGCTACTTATTTGCTGAGCGTCTTTTAAGTGACTAGGTTTAGATTAGATTAGATTACTTACAGTATGGAAACAGGCCCTTTGGCCGAACAAGTCCACACCGACCCGCCGAAGCACAACCCACCCATACCCCTGCATTTACCCTTTACCTAACACTACGGGCAATTTAGCATGGCCAATTCACCTGACCCGCACATCTTTTGGATTGTGGGAGGAAACCGGAACACCCGGAGGAAACCCACGCAGACACGGGGAGAACGTGCAAACTCCACACAGTCAGTCACCTGAGGTGGGAATTGAACCTGGGTCTCTGGCGCTGTGAGGCAGCAGTGCTAACCACTGTGCCACCGTTTCTTGTATCCCTAAGTTTCAACATAGTACATCAACTGGCAGTAAGGTTGGTAAAACGTATAACAACAGACCTAAATATATGAATTAATTATGTGGTTAATAAGAACACATTAAGGATAGCAGGATTGGTGATGGATCATAATCAGAGTTCAAGGTTGTCTGTTTGTCTGGAGAAAACATGTCTGAAATTCATATTTGAATTTCCAAAACATTTGGCTCACATGTCACTGAAGACACTGGAGGAGGAAATATTTCCTGGACTTTTGGAAGCGGGGGCATGCACATGTCTTGGGTTTGGGGCATCTGATCTGGCCATGGTTGAGAGGCAGGAGAGCATGACCACAAATCAGGCAAGTAAGAGGAGCCAGAGGGCATGGGCACAGGAGTTTCACCATTTACAATTGTCTGCACAGTTCAGGATATTTCAACTTATCTCAATAAGAGTGAGAGGTGCAGAACAATTGAGTCTTGACAGCTTTAGGATATGTAGGAATGACTGAAATCTAGGATAAGGACCATTAACACAACAGACAGGGATGACCTAGGTTCGGAAAATCACAATGTGGAAATGGATTTTGATATGTATGAGAAATTATAAAGACACAAAAACAATTATGGCATTCTTACGCAGTTACCTTAACTGTAAGAACATGGGAGGCTAGAGCACAATTAAAGAAATATGTGAGCTAGTCAGAAAGGTACAGTGATAATCATGGGGGATTTCATATGTAGACAACTAATGACAGATAGAGTCCTAGAGTCATATAGATGTGCAGCATAGAAACAGACCCTTTGGTCCAACCCATCCATGCCAACCAGATATCCCAACCCAATCTAGTTCCACCTGCCAGCACCCAACCCATATCCCTCCAAACCCTTCCTATTCATATACCTATCCAAATGCATTTTAAATGTCGCAATTGTACCAGCCTCCACCACTTCCTCTGGCAGCTCATTCCATACACGCACGACCCTCTGCGTGAAAAAGTTGCCTTTTAGGTCTCTTTTATATCTTTCCCCTCTCACCATAAACCTATGTCCTCTCGTTCTGGACTTCCCGACCCCAGGGAAAAGACTTTGTCTATTTAACCTATCCATCCCCCTCCTAATTTTGTAAACCTTTACTAGGTCACCTCTCAGCCTCCGACGCTCCAGGGAAAACAGCCCCAGCCTGTTCAGCCATCACTATAGCTCAAATCCTCCAACCCTGGCAACATCCTTGTCAATCTTTTCTGAACCTTTTCAAGTTTCACACGATCACCGAAATGAGGTATTCATAAAAGATTTTTGAGATTATATCTGGGAACAGTGAGAGAACAGTTTATAGTAAACCTGATATCGTACAATTCTTAATTTTGGCTTGACAACAACGCCCTTTGGTATATCTTTTGGCATTTAAATTGTTGTCAGTGAAAATTTGATAACTTCTCCAATTAGTTAAATAGAATACACTCCACAATCTAGACATAACGTGTGGATGATTGCAATTATGACCATATGAATCTGCTCCATTTCTTCAGATGAACCCACAATACTCTTTGATCTGAACTGCACAAGTGCCAAGAATGAGACTTCTTGTGTCTGCATTGTCAGAGCCAATCCCCCAGCAAACATCACATGGAACATCAGTGGGAAAAACATCGCAAGGAACACTTCAGATATTACATTCTATTCCTGGATGAAGAATAATGATCTGTTTCAGAGCTCTCTGACACTGACTCGCCTAAATGGATCTGACGAGCTGATTATATGCAGGGCAGAGAACGAAAATGGCGTTAGTGTCAGGAAATACCAGCTCATTTCAACAGGTACATCCTAATTTCTTTATGTGGGCATCACTGGCTGAGTCAGCATTTATTTGTCCATCCGTAGCTGCCCTTCAGAAGGTGGTGATGAGCTGCCTTCTTGAACAACCGTGCTGTAAATACACCTTGAATTCCATTCAAGAATGATTTCTAGATCTTTGACTCAGCAACACTGAACTAATGGTGTCGCCAAATCAAGATAGTGAGGAAGTTGTAGAAAGACTTGCAGGCAGTATGGTCCCATGAATTTGTGCAGTTGTCCTTCTAGATGGTAATAGTCATTGGGTTTGGAAGGTGCTGGCTAAGAAGCCTTGGTGCATTCTTGCAAGTAATCTTGTAGATGCTGCACACTGCTGCTACTGAGCGTCAATAGTAGAGGGAGTGGGTGTGATGCCAATCAAGTGGGATACTTTGTTCTGGATGGGTTCAAGGCTACTGAGTTTTGTGGGAAGCTGCGCTCATCCAGGCAAGTGGGGCGTATTCCATCACACTCATGACTTGCCTTGTAGGTAGTGGGCTGGCTTTGGCAAGGCAGGAGGTGATTACCCAATGCAGTATTCCCAACCTGTTGACTGTCCTTGCAGCCTCTGTATTTGTTTGGCAAATCCAGTTGAATTTCTGCTCAATGGTAATCCCTGGAATGTTGACAGTGAGCGATTTAATTATGGTAATGCTGTCTATTGTTATGGTAATGGTTAGATTGTCTCTATCGGCGATAGACATTGCATGGTATTTGTGTGACATGATTGGTTCCTTGCCATTTGTAAGTCCAAGCCTGCCTGATCATGTTTTGCTGCATTTAAACAATGACTGCTTCAGAAATGCCCTGAAATTTGTTTAAAAGGCACTTGGATAGGGACATGAATCGGAAGGATTTAGAGGGATATTAGCCAGATGTTGGTAGATGGGACTCAATTAATTTAGGATATCTGGTTGGCATGGATGTGCTGGAACAAAGATTTTGCTTCCAAGCTGCACAATTCTACGCTGCAGACAGCTTACTCCATGACTAAGACAATTGGGTCTATCATTTCTTCTGAGACCGATATTATTTTCCAAACATGCATTTTGCTCATAAAATTAGTGCATTACAAGACATTTCTCCTTGAAAATGGAAGAAAATGCCATAAAGTGCACCTTGCCAGATGTTTGATGAAGGTATGTTTACACTATACATACAGTGTTAAACTTGTATGCCAAATGGATCTCAGCAGCTTATGGCCATTTAGTACACAATGCCTGGACACACTGTGTATGTATTGGCTTTCTGCTTGACCCAACCATCCTGGTTGAGAATGTGGTATTTACGGGCGGCACAGTGGTTAGCACTGCTGCCTCATAACACCAGGGTCCCAGGTTCGATTCCAGCCTGAGGCGACTGCCTGTGCGGAGTTTGCACATTCTCCCCATGTCTGTGTGGGTTTCCTCCGGGTGCTCCGGTTTCCTCCCACATTCCAAAGATGTGCAGGTCAGGTGAATTGGCCAAGCTAAATTGTCCATAGTTACTATGTACATTAGTTAGAGGGGGGTGGGTTACTCTTCGGAGGGTCAGTGTGGACTTGTTGGGCCTGTTTCCACACTGTAGGAAATCTAATCAAATCTAAAAGCACAGCAGATCAGGTAGTATCTGAGGAGCAGGAGAATCGATGTTGTGGAAATAAGCATCAGGAATATACCTGAGACATTGATTCTCCTGCTCCTTAGATGCTGTCTGACCTACTGCACCACACTCCCAACTCTGATCTCCAGCATTTGCAGTCCTCACTTTCTCCTCAACCATCCTGGGAGCTACCAACTTTGGTCATTGATTTCAGTGAAGTTAGAGCTCAACTGGAAAAATGAACCACTCAAAACTGAGATTTGACAGAATTCAATTCCTTTTTTAACATAAGGAGACCACCAATGTCACGGCAGAAACAACGCTGAAGTGCTGAACAGGCATGACCTATTTGAATATCAGCAGAGATTCTGAGGGATGAATGGTTCTGTCTTCCATAGTCTGTAATTACTGCTGGCATCATGAATGATTTAAATATAATGTTCTGTGTTGAGTTAGCTGGGAACATAATCCATTGTCCCTGTAGCTTCTGAAGCTGGTCTCAAATATAACTCAACAACATGGATCTGAAATGATTTGGGAGATTTCACTCGAGTAACCTGTGCTTTTTCCAACGCTATGCTTTACCAGCTCTGACTCTCCAGCATCTGCAGTCCTCACTTACTCCTAACCTCAATCAATAGCTTGTTATCAATTAATAGGGTGGCATGGTGGTTCAGTGGTTGGCACTGCTCCCTCCCAGTGCCAGGGCCCTGGGTTCCAGCCTTCAGTGATTCTCTATGTGGTGTTTGTACAAATTCCCCGTGTCTGTGTGGTTTCCACCAGTTGCTCCAGTTTCCTCCTGGAGATGTGCAGAATAGGTGGACTGGCCATAGGAATTGTCCTGAACTGTCCATGGATGTGCAGGCGTGGTGGATTAGCCATGGGGAATTGGGGGAGGGGTAGGAAAGAATGGGGGTAGATGGAATGCTTTTCAGAGAGTTGGTGCAGACATGATGGGTCGAATGGCCTCTTGCTGCACTGTAGGGATTAGATAACATAATGTCATTGTCTCCCTTAGTTAGTCAATAAAAAGAGGTCTTCAATGTAAATAAAACAACTCCTTGATTAAAATGCACATAATTTGAACACCATTGTTCTTTTCTGTAGGGAGACCCAGCATCATTTCTGGTCCAACATGCACCAACTCCAAGAATGGCCTCGCTTGTGCCTGCAGAGTCAGAGCCAATCCCCCAGGAAACGTCACATGGACCCTCAATGGGAGTAAGATCACGGGAAACACTTCAGATGTTAGAGTTCATTCATGGATGATGAATAGTGGCCTGTTTCAGAGCACCCTCAAACTGATTCATCCCACTGGATTTGAAAAACTAATCTCATGCACGGCTGAGAATGCGGAGGGTGTTAGTGTCAGCAGGTACCAGCTCCATTCAACAGGTACACCTCTGAATGTCCTGACATGGAATTATTAGAAACAGCTTACCGTGTTTCAAAGTCAACTGTGGTAGTAAATTTGTAGTCTCTTTTCCGCAAAGCATAGCAAACCAAAATTATATATAATATTTTACTGAACCCGTTATTAAATGCAGTATTGATTTTTTGTAACTAACGTATTGAGAGATATTGTTCCAACCTCTGGGGCAGGTGTGTCTGTGTCCAGCCCCAACTGACCACTATCACTGTGAATGCGAACCATAGAATATAGAAAATAGTTGAAGGAGTAGACCAAGTGCTGTTCTGGTCTGTGCCGACTTGCAATATGATCACGACTGATCATCCAAGTCCATCCCTTGTTCCTGCTTTCTCCCCAATCCCTCTGATCCCTTTAACAGTAAGAACAAAATCGCTCTCCTTCACAAAAAGCACTCAATTCATTTGCCTCATCTGCTTTCTCTCGGTATAATGTTAATGCACATATAATTCCCAGCTCAATGTCTTCTCTGAAGGTATGACTGCGATAATTGTAACTTTTATTCATTTTGATCAAAATGAATTTATATGAAGTGGGAGATGGCTCTTCTGTCCATTAAACCGACAGGAATCATTCTGTTAATTTGGGTCTTTCTGATGCCAGAAATCTTCCCAATGTTATGGACTATGTTCCTGGCTGTCATTCAGTTGATTTAAAGAATTAGAGCAGGAGTTGGCCATTTGGCCCATCGACTCTCCTGTACCATTTCATCACACCATGGTCGCTCAGGTTCTGGACTGAACTCCCCCTTTCTGTCTGTCCACTCTGCAGACCATGTCTCTCTTGTTGAGTGGAAATTTACCAAGCACTTTAATTTAGTCAATGGCCACATCCCACTGCTGGCTGGGGAAGAGTGTTCCAAAGATTGCGAGAAAGAGAGTGAAGGAGTTACTAAGCCCCCTTGGACTTTTCAGCCGTACCAGTTGATCCCCTTCGACCAAAGAACGATATCTAACTCCTTCTTCAAAACATCTAAAGTTTTGACCACAGAAATTCCACAGGCTCCCCACTCTCCAGGTGAAAACATGTCTCCTCATTTTATTCCTAAGTCGCCTAACCCGTACTCTTAGACGATGACCCCTTCTGGTTCTGGGCTCCCTTGTCATGGGGAACATCCTTCCTGCATTTGCACTGTCTAGCCCAGTTAAACTTTTATAGGTTTCTGTGAGATCCCTCTCTCTCCCACTCTACTAAGTGTAAGGGATTATATTCCAATGCAATCCAGTTATGCTTCATACATCAGCACTTGTTACCCCATTCCCACCTGAATCTAACCCCTTAAACTGAAGGGAGCGACCCATATTGGTCTAATTCAGAAGGGAGACAAGTGGGAAACATTTTATTGTGGATGTGAAGTCACATATGGCAAGACAGCATTGGGACGGTAGATTTCATTCTCATGACTTTAATATTTATTTTCTCCATTGATCTACATGGGTTGTCACGCACAGCATTATTGAGACTACATTTCAATCCCAAATAAAATATGTATATATATTTGAATTCCATCAGCTGCCTAATTTAACGAATATCTCCAAAACATTGTCTACAATCTCAGGATTGCGAGGCCATCTCACCTTTGAGGAATACAGCAACTTTATTATGTTATCATATATTTATCATTCAGATAAATGTTATGTCACTACCAACTCATAATCTTAGAGCACTGCCTTTTCTGAATATTTCTAGGAAGCCTTCCCTGGATAATTTCCATCTCCGTCGGAACAGCTTTGGCCGTTATCAGTCTGATTTGGATTGCAGTGAAGGTGTGGAGGTATGTGTTTATTTTGGCATGCCCTTTAGGTATGGTCTGCTTAAACTCAGGTATCACAGACTGCCCTTTAGGTATGGTATGTTTAAACTCAGGTATCATAGACTGCTCTTTCGGTTGGTATGTTTAAACTCAGGTATCATAGACTGCCCTTTCGGTCGGTATGTTTAAACTCAGGTATCACAGACCGCCCTTTCAGGCTGATAGCACCAGATGACTGCATATATGGAGGGCTTAGTTAGAATGGTTTACTCTGAGATTCCTGACACTGTAACTGAGTTGAGAATTAAAAGGGGGGCAATGGAGGAGAGATTATTTCTCAGTGTTTCAATTCAACCTGTTGTCACACTTCTCTGGAGTGAAAAGGGACTTCAGCCTCCAGCCTTCTGTACCAAACGTAGGGACACTACCACATCAGTCATATGATCCCCATAAAGAAGGGATGTCCTCATTTGTGGGCTTGTAGGTTACAAGTTACTTTCAAGTGTATTGTCTATACTCTGGGTACAGATGGGACTTGAACCTAGAATTCTCTAGTCCAGTAGTAGGGAGACAGTGACTGGACCACAGGCGCTAATGCTCCGAACTGCTGAAAATAGGGGGATGACGGAAGTTTTCTGACCCTCCCCCACCTCCGGTGGGCATACCACTGGCCGATCACTTCTCTCAGCCACAGGACCAAGAGGGAGAAATTGCTGTCCTGGCTTCACAAGGTTCGATTCCCTGCAGAGTTGATTCAAGTTTCAGCAGAATGGCAAGAGAATGCACCCCAGCAGTGGGAAATTGTGAGACAAATGCCCTCACAATAAGCACGTCAAGTGTAATACCGTCTGTCTGCTCAAGCCATTCTCAATGCATGTTGGCTTCCTGTTATTGCAAGCATCTGTCCAAACAACAGTTTCCAAATTCATTACATGACTGAAAATGTCTTTGGGAGGAATCCTCAAGTCGGAGTGAGATTTCAATGCAAAGTCAATCTTGTTGGTTTTGACTGCCATACTCAAGGACCACGTTGTTGTCGCGCCCTTCTTTAAAAAAAAAGGCACATTCACAAGATTTCGCCACCATTGGCTGGGCCAGCATTTCATTGCCCCTTGAGAAGGTGATGATGAGCTGCATTCTTGGAACACTGTAGTCCATGTGCTGTAGGTAGACTCCCAATGGAGTTAGGCGCGTGAACTCCAGGATTTTAACCTAGTGACTCTGAAGGAAAGGCGATATATTTCCAAATCAGGATGGTAAGTGGCTTGCAGGGGAAGCTGCAGGGGGTCGTGTTCCAATGTCTCTGCTGTCCTGATTGAAGGAGTTATGTGTTTGGAAGGTCTGAGGAGGTTTAGTGAAGTCCTGCAGTGCACTATGTAGATGTTCACAGGGAGGCCGAGATGAAAAGTATTAAGAGTTCAGTGGATGATGACTCTGTTCTTGTCTTCAAAAGGGAATTGTATTAATCTCTTACTGAGGAAAAAGTCCATCATATGGAAGTACTTTTAATATGAATACAGGTCCACGGTATCTTCTGTCTTAGGTTCTTCCTCAAGGGGTCACTGAAATAACTCCACAAAGGTCAGTATCCTGTCAGCAGGTCACCCTTTATTTCCATGTGTATGGAACATGACACTGACCCAGCTAGCTCAGAGCAAGCTTTCAGGGTGAGCAGAAGCCCTGACACTTGTTTATTTGTTTTTTCATTTTTCTTTTTTTGTGTGTGTGCAGGTGTGAGACACAGTGAGAGACACGAAGTGCACAAATCTTTATTCAATTTCCACCACCAGGAAGATAGGAAAGCACCCGAGTGGCCAGTGATAAGCAGTGCTCTTCACATCAAAGGGCAATGCTGTGTGATCAAACAGTGAAGGGGAGGGCAGGGGCTAAATCAAAATAGAGTTAGAGGGGGAAATAATACACTCCACTCCCCGCGGTGCCCACCTCTCCCTGAACAGCTCATGCGTGTGGGTGGACACCATGTGCTCCTTCTCCAGAGACACTCGGGCTCTAATATAACCACGGAAGAGGGACAGGTAGTTGGGCCTAATGACCTCCTCCACGACCCGCTGGCTGGATCTGTTTATGGCCAGTTTGGCCAGGCCCAGGAGCAGACCCATGAGGTGGTCCTCAGACCTGCCCTGCCCCCTCCTTAGCGGGTGACACTCCTGTTTATATGTGTCAGGCAGGGCTCCCTGATTGGACCAAGTTAACAGCCCCAATCGGGGAACTCCTATTCTATGAGGTCCACCTGGTTGAACTTACATCTTCCCATTGTCCACTCAGTCAAACCCCTTAGGATCTTATGCTGCTTCAATAAAATCACTGATCGTTCTCCTGAACTCCAATTGCTTCAGGCACAAATTGTCTAATCTTTCCTCATAAGGTAACCTCCTTCACCCAGAAATATTTGGTAGCAATTTGTTACCTGGTTAGAATGTGCACTGTGCACAGGCTGGGAAGCATCCGAGGAGCAGGAAAATTGACATTTCGGGCAGGAGCCCTTCATCAGAAAGGGTAAAAGGCTCCTGCCTGAGGTGTCGATTTTCCTGCTCCTCGGATGCTGCCTGACCTACTGCGCTTTTCCAGCACCGCTCTAACCTCCAGCATCTGCAGTCCTCACTTTTGCCTGATGTGTTCAGGCTGGCCAGTCGTGCAGAATGAAAGCTGAAAATGTGTTGCTGGAAAAGCGCAGCAGGTCAGGCGGCATCCAAGGAACAGGAAATTCGACGTTTCGGGCATAAGCCCTTCTTCAGGGTTCCTGAAGAAGGGCTTATGCCCGAAACGTCGAATTTCCTGTTCCTTGGATGCAGCCTGACCTGCTGCGCTTTTCCAGCAACACATTTTCAGCTCTGATCTCCAGCATCTGCAGACCTCACTTTCTCCCATTCATGCAGAATCCCAGCAACCTGTCAGACTCACTTCTCCTGATTTTTGCGTGCACCATGTTACCTACTTTAAGAATGTTACTTGGAACTCTTTCATGATTTTTGTTTTTAGCAGGAAATAAATAGATATAGTTGCTCCTCCTGCAGCCAGTTTGACACAGCACCCACTGAACACAGAGGTAAGTGAGAACATGGAAAGTACCCAAGTCAGAAGTGGCTATCACATCATTTTGGATTCTGGTTCTGACCAATTCAATGGAAAATCCCTGTTTGATGGAACTCATGCATTAACAACTGCCCACCTCACTCCAAAGCTTGGAGGTGACTCATTGAACTATTGCTCTGGGAAATGAGTCACCGATATGTTCTGAGTCACACATTTAAAAATGGCCCAAAGATAGATGTATCCTCCACATGCAGAAAAAAAAAGACTGAACTTCTTTACAAGCTTTCAAAAGAAACTTACAGCATATGCCATCATGCATTTTACAATAGTTCCAGTTCGATCTCACAAAAAAGTGCAAATGTTGCTCAATTGCTTTGACTCCAGTCTGGGACATCCTGCAGGACTTCATTAGATTAGATTACTTACAGTGTGGAAACTGGCCCAACAAGTCCACACCGACCCATACCCCTACATTTACCCCTTACCTAACACTACAGACAATTTAGCATGGCCAATTCACCTGACCCGCACATCTTTGGACTGTGGGAGGAAACCCACACAGACACGGGGAGAACATGCAAACTCCACACAGTCAGTCGCCTGAGGTGGGAAATGAACCCGGGTCTCTGGCGCTGTGAGGCAGCAGTGCTAACCACTGTGTCACCATGCCACCCTTCAAAGCACTTATAAAACAAGTGAGACTTGTGTTGTGGTTTTCTGGCTTATCGCCACTCAGTTTGGGCTGATCTTTGAGCCCCACTATTCCACAAACCGTGACATGTGTTTCTACTGTGTATACCACAAAAACCAATTTACCTGACTGACTGCAACTCAGAACCCCACAGAATATTCATTCTGTTTCGTCATAAAGAGGACAAATCACTCTAATTGCTATAAAAAAAAGATGGATCACTAATTACTGACCAACTACAACATAGGTCTGTTTAAGCTATACATATACACTTAAGCTAAACCCTTTTAGTCCCAAGATCCACTTGTTCACAAGTAACAGAATAACAAAGCAGTGTGATACAAATGTTATTGGTGGGGGGAAATATAGTCATAGGAACCACAATTCTCAACCATAATTTCAGACCACAAAAGTAAAATGGTTCTCAGAATTTTCTTGATTCCTACTGATTAAACATTGTCTGCAAAGCAATGAGCCGTCTTTAATTCACTGATTGATCAGTTGGACCCGGAGTCTTCCCTTTTGCATTATGTTCGAGAGTTATTTCTGTTAGCAGCTCTGAAAGTCGTCATCTTTTTCCCATTTCTTTCGACAGAGAGCAGGAGAGAGAAATCTTACAGTGAAAAGTGACAGAGAGATACTGTTTGTCACTGACCCTCTGAGCTTTCTCTCGGCATTTCACTCATGGGGGCTGAGTTAAGCTGCAGGTTGAACAATCAGTAGCCTGTTCCTTCGCTCAGCTCTCCCGAACCCACAGCAAGTGCGGCCAATGTCTCTGGATTCACCATGTGTCCCAGGCCCACACACTGAACAACTCCACCGCCCTGGGGCCGAGCACTTTAACTCCCCCTCCCACTCTGCCAAGAACATGGCTCCTCCACTGCCAAACTCTAGCCATCCAGGAGGAAGAACACCTCATCATCCACCTTGGGCCCCTCCAAACACATGGTGTCGATGTGGATTTCACCAGTTTCCTCAATTCCCCTCCCCCCACCCCCGTCTTATCCTAGATCCAACTTCCCAACTCAGCACTGCCCTCTTGAACTGTCTTACCCGTCCATCTTCCTTCCCACCTATCCAGTCCATCCTCTGCTCTGACCTATAACCTTCAATAGACAATAGACAATAGGTGCAGGAGTAGGCCATTCAGCCCTTCGAGCCTGCACCGCCATTCAATATGATCATGGCTGATCATTCCTAATCAGTATCCGCTTCCTGCCTTATCTCCATAACCCTTGATTCCACTATCTTTGAGAGCTCTATCCAACTCTTTCTTAAATGAATCCAGAGACTGGGCCTCCACTGCCCTCTGGGGCAGAGCATTCCACACAGCCACCACTCTCTGGGTGAAGAAGTTTCTCCCCATCTCTGTCCTCAATGGTCTACCCCGTATTTTTAAGCTGTGTCCTCTGGTTCGGCACTCACCCATCAGCGGAAACATGTTTCCTGCTGCCAGAGTGTCCAATCCTTTCATAATCTTATATGTCTCAATCAGATCCCCTCTCAGTCTTCTGAACTCAAGGGTATACAAGCCCAGTCGCTCCAGTCTTTCAGTGTAAGGTAATCCCTCCATTCCAGGAATTCATCCCCATCTTCATTAGATTACTTACAGTGTGGAAACAGGCCCTTCGGCCCACACCGAAGTCCACACCGATCCACCGAAGCGCAACCCACCCACACCCCTACATTTACCCCTAACCTAACACTACGGACAATTTAGCATGGCCAATTCACCTGACCCGCACATATTTGGACTGTGGGAGGAAACCGGAGCACCCGGAGGAAACCCACGCAGACACGGGGAGAATGTGCAAACTCCACACAGTCAGTCACCTGAGTCGGGAATTGAACCCGGGTCTCAGTCGCTGTGAGGCAGCAGTGCTAACCACTGTGCCACCGTTCATCTACTTATCGGATTCCCAGCTACCTTTCCACCAGCCCCACGTCCCCTCCCATTTATCGCTCAGCCCCTTGGGCCACCCCCTCATTCCTTATTGAAGAGCTTATGCTCAAAATGTCAACTCTCCTCGGATGCTGCCTGACTGGCTGTGCTTTTCCAGCACTACACTCTTCCACTCTGCTCTCCAGCATCTGCAGTCCTCACTTTCTCCAATGTGTCTGGACTCACTCTCCCAAAACAAACTACTTTTTCTGAAGTGCAGCGATTTGATTCACTTGCCTTGAACAAGTTGCAAACAGGCTTCTTCCACACTGTTTTTTTTTAAATAAAGCACTGTCCACCTACCCATTTCGGTGCACAGTCAGATGGGATGGAAAACAAAATCTCGCAGAACAGAAAGGGATTTCTTGTTAAAATATTGGAGAAACTTCCAAAAATTTGCTGCACCATTTTTTTTTTGTCTCAAAAGGTTTCCATATTGCATATTCCACTCTAAAATACTCCCACAAAATATCAATACTCTTCGTGTTCATAGTGTGTAATCCTTCGAAGGAGATGTCGCTTGGAATTCCTGAATCTTGGAATGAACCCGCTTGCAATTGTCATGAGTAAACCCTCCTTGCACTGAAGGACCCATCAGGTCGATGCAGTTTAAAGGGCAGGTCTCACCAACTAGATCATCCTCCACATGCAGTTGACGTTTATCGCCGTGTCTGTCCTTGGGAGCCAAAGGACAATCAGAGATTGATAGATTCTTGTTGTCTCGAGGAATTAAGGGCTACGGGGAGAACGCTGATAAGTGGAGTTGAAATGCCCATCAGCCATGATTGAATGGCGGAGTGAACTCGATGGGCTGAATGACCTTACTTCCACTCCTATGTCTTATGGGCTTATGGTCAAACATAAAGTCCAGAATCGGGATGAACCTTGATAAAAACCATCATGTTTCTCTTATTAAACCTGGTTTGCAAACTAATTGCGGAAGCATTGGCATTGGAGGGGCCATGATTTGTTAGGAGAAAGTGAGGACTGCAGATGCTGGAGATCAGAGCCGAAAAATGCTTATGCCCAAAACGTCGATTCTCCTGCTCCTTGCATGTTGCCGGGCCATGATTTGTTCCTAGCTACAGACATCTCGAGGGCACCGAGCTCAGTGGGTGTTATTCCGGACATACAAGAAGGAACGGTCAGTGAAGGCCCTTCTTCCCACTACCCATGCTGTTCCTTGGGGCTGATCCGAAACTTCAGGCAATGAGGTGATTCTGGCAATCGCATCATGGAACCATCCAATGGTATCCGCCATCTCTCTTGCCTTTCCCTCACTCACACCTTCAGGTAGAAATTCCTATAATCCCTTCATTCACCTATTGAAGTACATTATCCTGTAACCCACCATCGTCCTTTTGGTTCTTCACTGAACTGCGTAGGTGCATCATTCTGTACTGCCCTGTCACTTTTGTTTATGAGTTTTGGGGCACCACATAATTGGCCGGTTGGCATTTATTGCCCATCCCTAATTGCCCTGAATAATGTGGCCATGTGCTGTCTTCCTGAACCATTTCAGTCTTTCGAATGAGGGACAATGCTATGTTGAAGACAGATGATGATTTTATATCGAAGCACTAGGAAGGAATGCTGATGCTGCAAGTCAGGATTGTGTGTGGCTTGGCAGGGAACTTGCAGGAGATGGTGTTCCCATGCATGTGCTGCCCTTGTCATTCTGGGTGGTAGGTGTTGCCAAAGGAGCTTTGGTGAGTGACCGCAGTGGGGCTTCGAGATTTCTCGGTCCTTGTGTTGGTCAGAGCATTAGCAAGATACACCCCTGATTCAGGTAATACTCCTATCTGTCCCACCAGATGCATAACTAACACATAGTTTTCTGTCACAGACCAAGTCAGATGAAAGTGAGGAGGTTCTGTCTTCAGCGGTCTGTGTTTTCAACGCTCGCAAACGTGACCCTCCAGCCCAGGGACAGGAGCCCAGTGAATACGCTGCAATTGAATGGAAATGATATCAAGATGGATTCACCGAAATGGAGCCAACTCAGAGCTGAATACAAGTATATTAACAACTTGGAACAAAAACGTTATTGAATCGAAAGTGTTGCTGGAGTGTTTATTTTTTCTTAAGAGTTAACGTGGTAAAATGTCATTGTGGGAAAATGTGATTTAGAATCCTAAATCCAAGCTTAGGTAGGAAGACAGCTTCAAGAACCTTGTTCACCCAAATGTCAGGGGGTCGGGTGGTCTGGAATGCACGGCCTGGGAGGGGAGATGAGCCAGGAAATGTCACAACCTTTAAAATAACACTTGGATGAGCACTTGAAGTGGCAAAACATTCAAGACAATGGGCTGGAAAGTGGGACTAATGTAGGGAGCTGGGGAGTTTTGTCAGGACAGACCTGATGATCTGTCAGAGAGAGAGAGAGAATGAGAGGATAGCCAGAGTGGTAGATATCGGGAAGGAGAAATAAAGGCAGAGCAACTGATAAACTGAGACAGAAGGGAGTGAGAGAGCAGCAGAAAGACTGATGAAACAAGATAGAAAGGCAGAGAGATTAACAAGGACAAATTGAAAGGTGGAGAGATAGGAAAAGAGAGGTAAATACCAATTAGAATATCCTTTATTGTCATGTACACTCAAGTACAGTGAAAAATGTACAGTGTCACTTATCAGGCTGCCACCTGAGGTACAGAATACCGAGGTACAAAACTTAGATATAAAAAGAGGAATAACAAGAAACTGAGTTATATTACGTTTACTATTCACAGTAAAAGTTAGAAAATAAGACTTAGTTAAAGGCATAAACAGTTTGTTAAACAGATTACAAATAAACATGAAATTACAGTAGCTCACCACAAGCCACTAATTGCCCACGCAGACCCCAGTTCAACTCCTGTCCCACTTCTGCTCTCAGCTACTGCACATGCTTCAGGCCTCCAGCCAGCTCCGCTCAGGCCTTCAGCAAAATCCACTCCAGGCCTCGAACACATTCCACTCCAGTCCTCCAGCAAGCTCCGCTCCAGTCCTCCAGGACGCTCCACTCCCGGCTTTCAGCACACACTGCTCCAGGCCTCCAGCACATTCAATCCAGGCCTCCAACACACTCCGCTCCAGTCCTCCAGGACGCTCCACTCCAGACCTCCAGCACACTCCGCTCCAAGCCTCCAGCACACACCACTCCAAGCCTCCAGCTCACCCCACTCCAGGCATCCAGCCCACACCGCTCCAGGCCTCCAGCACACTCCATTACAGGCTTCCAGCACACTCAACTCCAAGCTTCCAGCACACCCCACTCCAGGCCTCCAGCACACCCCACTCCAGGCCTCCAGCACACCCCACTCCAAGCTTCCAGCATGTTCCACTCAAAGCCTCCAGTCGCTCTGCACGCTCCAGTCCTCTAGTCTGCTCCACTCCACTCCAGTCCTCCAGCATTCCAAACTGCCAGCCCACTCCATTTCAGGCCTCCAGTATACTCCACTCCAGACTTCCAGACAACACCACTCAAGGCCTCCAGCCCACTCTATTCCAGGCTGCCAGTACACTCCATTCCAGGCCTCCAACACACACCACTCAAGGCCTCCAGCCCACTCTATTCCAGGCTGCCAGTACACTCCATTCCAGGCCTCCAGCACACTCCGCTCCAAGCCTCCAGTATGCTCTACACCAGGCCTTCAGCCTCTCCAAGGTGAGTTTTCCTGGCAGAGAAAAAAAGTTTTTAAATCTGAGAAAGAAAGGAAGAAAAGTGGGGGGGGGGGTGAAGGAGGCGGACAATTGACAAGCCCCAGGTTGAGGAGCTCATACACTGCCTACTCCACTGCCTCCAGATATAGAGAGACAGACAAACTGAGAAAGACAGATGCAAACGCAGAGAAATCCACATAAAGAGAGACAGAAAAACAGAAACCAAATGGCATCCTCTGTACTGTATGTTTCCACAATCATTGCAACATTTAAGCTTCTTTAATAAAATAGGAGTTTGGGATTTCCAATGGGGTTTTATCAAAGATTTGGAGTCAGACTTTCGTCACACAGTTGAATACAGGCAATGCTTCTCGTTCCGGAGGGAAAATAGAACAGCTACATGAAGCTGCCCATCTGCAAAAACACATGTTGAAGAACAATGTTAAGATTCTGGCAATAAACCTCTCATTTTTCAATCAGAGTCAAAAGATGTGGCACTGGAAAAGCACAGCCAATCTGGCAGCATCCGAGGAGCAGAAGAATTGACGTTTTGGGCATCGGAAATGTGGATGGGTGGGTGGGCAGGGGTGCTGAGAGATAAAAGGGTGGAGGAAGGTGATAGGTCAGAGCAGATAGGTGGGAAGGAAGATGGACAGGTAGGACAGTTCAAGAGAGCAGTGCCAAGTTGGACAGTTGGATCTGGGGTGAGGTGGTGGAAGGGAAGATGAGGAAACTGGTGAAACAGACTTTGATGCTGAATGATTGGAAGGTCCCAAGGCAGAAGATGAGGCGTTCTTCCTCCAGACATCAGATGACTAGGGTTTGTCAGGGGAGGAGGTCCATGACTTGCATATCCTTGGTGGAGTGGGAGGGAGAGTTGGACTGACCGACCACAGGGCAGTGGAGTTGTTTGTTGCATGCGTTCTGGAGATGTTCTCTGAAACGTTCCATAAGTTGGTATCCTATCTCCCCAATGTCGAGGTGACCACATCGAGAGCAACGCACACAGTAGATGGGATGTTTGGATGTGCAAGAAAATCTCTGCTGGATGTGAAGGATCCTTTGGGTTCTTGGGTGGAGGTGAGAGGGGGGAGATGTGGGTGCAGGTTTTACCCCTCTTACAGTGGCAAGGGAAGGTGCCAGGAGTGGAGGGTGAATTGGTGGAGTGGGAGGTTTGCATGGACCTAAAAGGGCATTGTGGAAGGATTTGTCCCTGTGGAATGCTGAAAGGGGTGGGGAGGGAAATATATCTCTGATGGTAGGGTATGACTGTAAGTGTTCGAAATGGCGGAGGATAATGCGTTGTATCTGGAGATTGTTGGAGTGGAAGGTGAGGATCGGGGGTGTTCTATCTTTGTTGTGGTTGGACGGGTAGGGTGCAGCAAGTGGAGGAGATACACTGGAGGTTTCTCAATATCCACACTAGGCTATGTTACTGCACGTGCCATTGTGAAGAGAACACGAGATGACGCTGCCCTCCACTTGTGGAGTTGCATCCAGTCGCCAACAGTGGGCAGCGTTTCCACACTTCCAAAATAAGACAGAAACACATTGTAGAAGTTTCTCCACGACTCTGCAACGTAGATAGTCACAGCATAATCCCCTCTGCCGGGGATTGTGAAATGTTCCACATACACAGTTGAGACAGGAAACCTCACAATCTTAAAATAACATTTGGATGCACACTTGAAGTTGCACAAAGCGATGGTCTTGTGCTGGAAAGTTGGATGAATGTAGGTCAGGACAGACTTGATGGTCTGTTCCGGCAGTTAGAGAGGCAGAGAAAGGGACGACAGCCCGAGTGATAAATGTATGGGAGGAGCGATAAAGACAGAGATAAACTGAGATAGAAAAGTGAGAGAGAAAGGCAGAAAGAGTGTTAGAGGAAGGTAGAAAGGCAGAGAGATTGATGTGGACAGACAGGTAGACAGAAAAAGAGAGAACGATGAAAAGTGAAACCAAGGCTCTGTCCGTGCTCTGAGAGGATCTTTTGCTCCACTTAAGGATTGACAGCCAGTTCCCATAGTCTCCGAAGGTCTTGGTTTGTTGAGTTTTGAGCCTTCCAAGCTTCACAATGTATTGTGTAGGGACAGAACAGAGTTCTGTGTTGCTCTTTGAAAGCAGAAAGATGATTGGATGTTGACCAGTTGTTGGTGATGTTGACCAGTTGTCACAGCTGGGAAACCCGTTGGAAACGGAGGAGATTTGATCACGCCTCCATTTTATAGCTTGGGGTGGATTCCCTGCACAGAAGTCCAAGGAGAAAGAGCAGGATGGTGGCCGTTCAGCCCCAATCCAATCACAGCAGGTCCTGGTTATCGACTAAACTCTCTCATCAAGAGAATCCCGACAGTGCTGAAAGAGGTCATTCAGCCCATCAAACCTCCAAAGATCATCCCACGCAGACCCTCCTGCCCACCCTACATTTACCATGGCTAACCTATTCACCCCTGGGTATGACGTGCAATTGAGCAATCCACCTAACCTGCCCATCTTTAGGCAGTGGGAGGAAACCGGAGCACCCAGTGGAAACCCACCCAGACAGAGGGAGAATGTGAAAACTCCACACAGTAGCCTGAGGCTGGAATTGAACCTGGGTCCCAAGTGCTGTGATGCAGCAGTGCTAACCACTGAGCCACCATGCCACCCTAAATCATAAATCTGACTCAAAATTGAATGTATGTAATGGTCCAGCCCTTTGGGGAACAGAAGTACAATGGTAATTCAATGTCAGAGAAAGACCAAGTCTTCAATGAATGACCCTTTGTCTTTAACTGTGCCCCATCATTCTAGTTTCTAGGAAGAAACATCCTCTCAGCATCTTTACTGTCAAGCTGCCTTAAGATCTTATACGTTGTTCTTTAAATGCCAGTGTGTATAAACCCAATCTGCTCAACTCTTCCTCAGAGAAGAAACATTGAATATAAGAACAGGATGAGGCCATTCCATTCAGTATGGTGACGGCTGATCTTGCAAATCAGTCCCTTCTTGCTACTTTCTCCCTTTAATCCCGCAATTTATGTTGTTGTAGCAAAAATATCTTTCCTGCATCTACTTTTCCTAATCCTGTTGAATTTTCTATGACATGGAGCAATACAGCATGGAAACAGACTCTTCGGTACAACCTATCTGTGTCAACCAGACATCCTAATCCTACCAAGAGCATTTGGCCCATATCCCTCTAAATCCTTCCTATTCATATACCAATCTAAAATTGCGTTTTATAAATTGTAATTTTATCAGCCTCCGCAACTTCATCTGGCTGCTCATTCCATACATGTACCAATCTCCATGTGAAAATGTTGCCTGTGAGATACCTTTCAACTCTTTCCCCTCTCATCTTAAACCTATGCCCCCTATCTCTGGACTCCCCCAGCCAAGGTAAAAGCCCTTGGCTATTCACTTCATCCATACCCCTTAGCCTCGACGTTCCAGGGAAAAATGTCCCAGACTACTCAGCCTCTCCTATAACTCCCCTTAAATCTCCCCGAGTCTTCTAAACTCCAGTGAATATAATCCGAACTAATGTAAGCTCTCTTCATACTTGGACCTGCCTTCACCCCCCTGTACACCTGCTTTCTAATGGTCGGACCTGCCTTTAGTCACTGGAGCTCTGCCTCTCTATTGGTTAGACCTGTTTTCAATCACCACTCTCCCCAACCTCTTGGTAAGTCCTGCCCCTTCAACCACCACGTGTCTCACTCTAATGGTCAGAGTTGTCCACAGACATCTCTCTTCTCCCACTCTATTGGTCAGATTTGCCTTCAGTCACAGCCCATGTTGCCTGTGATATACCTTTCAAATCCTTCTCCTCTTACCTCAAACCTATGCACTCTAGCTATGGACTCCCCTAGTAAAGGTAAAAGCCCTTGGCTATTCACATTCCTGATGAAGGACCTTTGCCTGAAACATCGATTTTCCTGCTCCTCCAACACTGCCTGACCTGCTGTGCTTTTCCAGCACCACTCTAATCCAGACTTCAGTCACAGGCCCTCTCCCAATGTATTGGTTATTTCTGCTTTCAGTCACCAGTCCGCTGTTTTAATTGGTTAAACAGGCCCACCGTCATCAGTCCAATCCCAGTCGACAGTTCTCTTATTCCAGTGGAGAAAAGTGAGGACTGCAGATGCTGGAGATTAGAGCTGAAAATGTGTTGGTGGAAAAGCGCAGCAGGTCAGGCAGCATCCAAGGAGCAGGAGAATCGACGTTTTGGGCATGAGCCCTTCTTCAGGAATCCTCAAACTGATTCCTAAAGAAGGGCTCATACCCGAAACGTCGATTCTCCTGCTCCTTGGATGCTGCCTGACCTACTGCGCTTTTCCAGCAACACATGTTCAGCTCTCATTCCAATGGTCAAGCCTACCCACATTCACCAGTCCTCCCAAGCTCTATTGGTCAATCCACCCTTCAATCATCTGTCCACTCCCTCTCTATTGATTAACTCACTCCCATCCCTTTCCTTTCTTTTAGCTTTCCTTGTCACATTCTCAGTCACCATGTCCTCTCTCCTCAGTCCCCATCCCAGTGGGACTGTCTGCTCCATCCCAGTCTGGGTTGTGCCATTCTCACATTCCCACCACTCAATCTGAATTATCAACCCCCTTTCTCCCCCAGCACTCCAAGACCCATTCCCCCACTATAGCATAGATACTGCCCCCTCCTCATTTTACCTCAGTTATAATGAAGAGTCGTCTAGTCTTGAAACATCAGCTGGCGCTCTCTCCATGGTTGCTGTGACCTCCAGCATTTCTTGTTTTCAGCATAGATTCCAGCATCTGCAGTAATTTGCCGTCACAAGTCTCCATCGACGCTTCGAACATTTGGGGTGACAGGAAACGGAGCGACCCTTCAAAGTGAGTGCCCACCCCCATTTACTCAGTGAAGCCCCAACTGTAAGTGAACCTGTAATGGTTTATTTATTAATTACAACATTCTTACATTCTGAGTATGACCCAATTCCAAGTGACCCCAATAGAACAAAAACTCACAACAGGGGAAAGGCCAGAGCAGTGTCAAATTGTTTGTTGTTTCGTTTGTTTTTATTTTATTTGGGCCTGTGGCTGAATCTTGCCAAAATTGGAGATGTGACAGTTGCTGCCCCTGAGGGATCTGGTCCCTATTCACAACCACGTCGCCATGACGACAGCCACCTGGATGGAGCAATAAATCACGGTGCCTGTGAGCAAATGGAAGGATCATCAGGTCAACATGTGATTCCTGGGGAATGGCAGGAACCGCCTTGATGGGCTGAACGGCCTGACTTCTGCTCCCGAAAACACATGAGTTAGGAAGAAAGTCTCCGGACTAAACTGAGAGAAACAGTGAGTTGTCCAGAGAGAGAGAGAAAGACAGTGAGTTACACACGCACACACAGTGACAGTGAGTTACACACGTACACACAGAGTGACAGTGAGTTACACACGGTGAGAGAGAGAGACAGAAAAAGAGTGAGTTACACAGAGAGGAATGATCGTGAATTACACAGTGAATTACAGAGAGAGAGAGGGGGAAAGATAGTGAGTTACACAGAGAAAGAGTGACAGTGAGTGACACACAATGAGAGAATGATGGTGAGTTATACAGAAAAAGAGAAATAGATAGTGAGTTAGAGAGCGAGAGAGAGAGTGACAGTAAGTTACACAGAAAAAGAGAGAAAGACTGGGTTACACAGAGAGAGTGACAGTGTGTTCAAGAGAGAGAGAAGAGCTACAGAGAGAGAGAATGATGGTGAGTTACACAGAGGGAGAGAGAAAGAGAGTTAGTTACATCAAGAGAAGGAATGACAGAGAGCTACAGAGAGAGAGAAAGATTAGATTCGATTCCTTACAGTGTGGAAACAGGCCCTTCGGCCCAACAAGTCCACACCGACCCGCCGAAGCGCAACCCACCCATACCCCTGCATATACCCCTTACCTAACACTATGGGCAATTTAGCATGGCCAATTCACCTGACCCGCACATCTTTGGACTGTGGGAGGAAACCGGAGCACCCGGAGGAAACCCACGCAGACACGGGGAGAACGTGCAAACTCCACACAGTCAGTCGCCTGAGTCGGGAATTGAACCCAGGTCCCTGCGAGGCAGTAGTGCTAACCACTGTGCCACCGTGCCGATAGTGAATTACACACAGAGAGATGGAAAGGTAGTGACTTACACAGAGACAGGTGCAAACAGTGAGTTTCCCAGCAAGAGAGAGAAGAAAATAGTGAGTTTCACAGAGGGCAAGAGAGAATGACAGTGAGTTGTACAGTGAGAGAGAGAAACAGACAGACAGACAGTGAGTTACACACAGAGACAGAGAGAGAGAGACAGTGAGTTACACACAGAGACAGAGAGAGAGAGAGAGAGAGACAGTGAGTTACAGAGAGCGCGAGCGAGAAAGAGAGAGACAGACAGACAGACAGTGAGTCACACAGAGAGAGAAAGAGACAGATGACATTGAGTGACACAGAAAGAGAGAAAGACAGACCCATGCACAAAGAGAGTGTGTAAATCTTCTATGATACCTTGATTTAATTTGCCGTAGTCACATGCATCTAAGTACAGTGAAAAGTTTTGTTTTGTAATACAGGCAGATCATAGCAAACAAGGATATACAGACCATAGAGTGCTTAGACAGAGCGAGGAATACAAGGTTACACTGTACGGGAGATTCACAAAGCAAGATCAACATGAGCAAGATCAACATGATTTGAAGTTAGAGAGTCAATTCATCAGCCTAATAATAGCAGGGACGAAGCTGTTCCTGAACCTGGTGGTAACTGAGTACAACCTTCTCTATATTCTGCCTGATGGAAGACATTGCAGGAGAGTGATACTGGGTTTGGAGGGATCTTTGGTGATGTTGGCATCCTTTCCATGGCACCATGAAGTGTCAATGGACTCCATGTATGGGAGGTTGGCTTCCAAGATGGTCTGGGCTGTCTTCACAATCTTCTGTAGTTTTTTTAGCATCAATACCAAAGCAGTTGCTGTACCAGGTCATTGCAGACCTGGACCTTGACATCCAAAAGGTAGGAGTGTCTGACTGGGAGGGGGGGTGGGTTTGAGGTGGGGAACCTCGCTAGCTTCAAATTATCACTTAGTTGAGCACTTGAAGTGACACCACGCTCCCAGCTATGGGCATTCAGCTGGGAAGTGGGGCTAATGTAGGTAGTTTTGGCATGACAGACTCAATGATGTGATCTGGCAGTGAGAGAAAGAGAGGACAGCCTGAGTGGTATACACATATGGAAGGAGGGATAAAGGTAAAGAAACTGATGCACTGAGAAAGATTGATAACGTTAGAAAGGCAGAGAGGCTAATAAGAATAGGTAGGAAGACAGACAGAAAAAGACAGTTAAATAGGAGAGATATAAAGGCAGGCACCCTGATAAGATAGATAGAAAAACTGAAACCAAAGAGCATCCTCTGTCCTGTATGTTTCTATAATCAATGCAACATTTAAACATTTAAGCTTCTTTAAGAAAATGAGAGTTTTAGATTTATCAAAGATTTCGAGTCATACTTGCATCACAGATTTTAACGCAAGCAAAACTTTTTGTTTTGAAAGGAAAATAAAACAGCCGCATGAAGCGGCCCGTGTGTAAAAGCAAATATTTAAAAACAATGTTAAGATTCTGGCATTATGTTTTGTGGCTAATTACCTCTCATTTCACAATGTCCACATTGAGCCTGAGGCTGTGTTATTGTATGTACCATTGTGGATTGAACACTAGGTGACGCTGCCCTCTGCTTGTGTCGTTGCCATCGAGTCCATCCCTCCAGTCACCAACAGAGGGCAGTGTTTTAACACTTCCAAAACAGGAGGGAAACAAGTTTGAGAAATTTCTCCATCCCTTCACAACTCAGCTCCTTTCGCTTTTATCTTCTCATTATCTCTCTCTGTTCATCCCTTTATATTCTGCATTCCCTGTCTCGCTACGTTTGTTTCTCTCTCAATTTATCAATCTCTGTCTTTTTATCTTTATCTGTCTCATTGCCTTTCTATCCCTCTTTACCTATCCCACACATTCCTATCTCTTTACCTCTCTCTGTTTTTCTATCTCTTCAGCAGCTCTCTGCCATTCTCTCTCTCTTCAGCTGAGTGTCTCCTTTTATAGAATATAGAACATAGAAAAATACAGCGCAGTACAGGCCCTTCGGCCCTCGATGTTGCGCCGACCAAATCCTACCTAACCTACACTAGCCCAATAACTTCCATATGCCTATCCAATGCCTGCTTAAATGACCATAAAGAGGGAGAGTTCACCACTGTTACTGGCAGGGCATTCCATGAACTCACAACCCGCTGCGTAAAGAATCTACCCCTAACATCTGTCCTATACCTACCACCCCTTAATTTAAAGCTGTGTCCCCTAGTAACAGCTGACTCCATTAGCGGAAAAAGGTTCTCAGTGTCAACCCTATCTAAACCCCTAATGATCTTATACACGTCTATCAAATCTCCCCTAAACCTTCTCTTCTCCAATGAGAACAGGCCCAAGTGCCTCAGCCTTTCCTCATACGATCTTCCTACCATGCCAGGCAACATCCTGGTAAACCTCCTCTGCACTCGTTCCAATGCCTCCACATCCTTCCTATAGTATGGCGACCAAAACTGCACACAATACTCCAGATGCGGCCGCACCAGAGTCTTATACAACTGCAACATGACCTCAGGACTCCGGAACTCAATTCCTCTACCAATAAAGCCCAGTACACCATATGCCTTCCTCACAGCACTATTTACCTGGGTGGCAACTTTCAGAGATCTGTGTACATGGACACCAAGATCCCTTTGCTCATCCACACTACCAAGTAGCCTACCATCAGCCCAGTAATCCATCTTCTTGTTACTCCTACCAAAGTGAATGACTTCACACTTAGCTACATTGAATTCCATCTGCCACCTTTCTGCCCAGCTCTGCAACCTATCTATATCCCGCTGTAACCTGCCACATCCTTCTTCACTGTCCACAACTCCACCGACCTTTGTGTCATCCGCAAACTTGCTCACCCAGCTTTCAAGCCCTTCCTCTAGATCATTTATAAAGATGACAAACAGCAACGGTCCCAAAACAGATCCTTGTGGTACACCGCGAGTAACTGCACTCCAAGATGAACCTAGTCCATCAACTACTACCCTCTGTCTCCTTCCAGCCAGCCAATTCCTAATCCAAACCTCTAATGCACCCTCAATGCCATACCTCTGTAGTTTTTGCATTAGCCTACCATGGGGTACCTTATCGAACGCCTTGCTAAATTCCATATACACCACATCTACTGCTTTACCCTCATCCACCTCTTTAGTCAGCTTCTCAAAGAACTCAATAAAGTTTGTAAGGCACGACCTGCCCTTCACAAAACCATGCTGACTATCCTTGATCACATTATTCCTATCCAGATGTTCATAAATCTTATCCCTTACAATTCTCTCTAAGACTTTGCCCACAACAGAAGTGAGACTCACTGGCCTATAGTTATTCGGGCTGTCCCTACTCCCTTTCTTGAACAAGGGGACCACATTCGCTATCCTCCAGTCTTCTGGTACTATTCCCGTTGACAATGATGACATAAAAATCAAGGCCAATGGTTCTGCTATCTCCTCCCTAGCTTCCCAGAGGATCCTAGGGTAAATGCCATCAGGCCCAGGAGACTTATCTATTTTCATCCTTTCCAGTATTCCCAAAACCTCCTCCCTACATACTTCAAGGCCATCCATTCTATCACTCTTTTCTGTTTCTCTGTCTTTCTATCTCTCCGTTCTATCTTGCTGTAACCACCTTTCTCTCAGTCTAAGTGTCTTTGTCTCTTTATCTGTCTCTCTGCCTTTCCATCCTTCACTATGTGTTTATTTTCCTTTCCATCTCTCTAAATCAGTCTCTCTTCCTTTCTCCCTCGAGCTATCTCTGTGCCTTTATATCACGCTTTACCTTTCTCTCCTCCTTTCCGTTTCTCTTATGTGTTTCTTTTGTCTTTCTATCACTCATTATATCTCTTCCTGCCTTGATCTCTCCTATTATATATTGGTGGATCTTCAGTCCTCTGTTTCTCTTGCTCTGTACCTGAGCAGATCCCCCAAACTCCGGCCTCACCTTTTCCAGTTTGGAACCAAAGCAGACAATAGCAACAGCAGAAGCCATCAGTGTCCATTGGGAAAACGAGTGAGATTGTCTACTCAGTGTATCCCCAAAGTAGGTAGGGAATGCTAGGGCTGAAGATGTGTTGCTGGAAAAGCGCAGCAGGTCAGGCAGCATCCAAGGAGCAGGAGAATCGACGTTTCGGGCATAAGCCCTTCATCAGGAAGGGCTCATTCCTGATGAAGGGCTTATGCCCCAAACGTCGATTGTCCTGCTCCTTGGATGCTGCCTGACCTGCTGCGCTTTTCCAGCAACACATTTTCAGCTCTGATCTCCAGCATTTGCAGTCCTCAGTTTCTCCTCGAGGGAATGTAAGGGGGCCATAGACGGCCCCTTGCCCACCCCAACAAGTCCCTCTGTTTTGTTTAAATGGGGAGAGTGAGCAGGAGAGAAGGAATCGATATCTCGTGTTGAGCAGGACGTGTTTTCTGGAGAAACAGGACAACAGTTGAACCAGCAGTGACCGAACTCAGGAACTCTGCGAGCTTCAGTTAAAACAGATGCTTCAAAAGAGATGTGACTGAGAAAGCAGCAATCAGCTGTTTTGAACTTTTCTCAAACGTTGGCTGAGGGACAGGAGATGATCCCAATGCCACCCAATTCAAAGTTTAAGTCATGTATCTGATTTCCAATGATCCTGAGAGTGGAAGATTGGGGAAGTCACCTGGATCTTCTCAGCAGCAGCAATGATCCCAAATTGTCATTGGTCTGATCAATATCACAACCTCCACAGGATTCCAATGTCTACCTCTAGCTACATCCCATCTCGCAATCTTTTACCTTTTAAACTGTGTCTTTGGCCCGGTCTGACTCTTCCCGTTTGCAGGGACAAGCTGGTTCATACCCCGGCTCCCTGATCGTGGCCTTTGACCAGGGCACCCAGTAATACGAACCTTGCTCGCAGCGCCAATTGTTGTGGGGAAAATTACCAGCCTCGGAGTTAGAGTTGGGGTTCAATGACAGAGTTTATTGTACAAGGAAATACCGGAGCTCCGGAGAGAGAAAGACACCAACAGCACAGTGATCAGCTATGAGTCTTCTCTCAACCTGCAGCGCATGTCAAGATACTTTTATATAGTTTGTGAGAAAAAGCTCAGTGATGAGGTTATTGTCTCTGTAAGATAGTTTATTGTAAGTATTGCGGAATCGTTGATAGTTTCGGTGCAGTCATTGCCAGTTCCAGCGCAGCCTTTGTTACTTTCAACGTGGATGTTATCAGTTTCAGTGTGGACGTTGTCAGTTTCAATGTGTGAGTGGAAGTCCATTGCAGCAGTAATGGGCACTAATTGCTCTTCCTGAGAAGGACCATTACTGCACCCCTGACTATTAGCACTTTGTATTGAGTCTGTATCAAACTGTTAGCATTTATATCAAAGGTGTTGGCTGGATCCAGGCACTTTGGTGGGCAATATACGCTACACATGAGTATTCTGTTCCCCACCCATCTTACACGAATCAACTTGGTTGTGAGTGCATTCTGCTGGCATTCTGGTGGCCCCAGGCAGTATCCGTGTTTGCTCTGCTGTCTCTCTCCATATTGTGGGTCGACGGCCATCTTGTGCATCAAGTGGCCAACTTAAGGCTCCGCAGCCATCTTGTGTGTCTGTGTGCCTAGTGTTACCCTGCCCCGTGCCATCTACCACTTCCTGAGGAAGAAAGGCAGTGTGGGACTGAGTTGGATGTTCAGCCATAATTATGCTGAATGGTGGAGCAGGCTTGAAGGGCTGAATGGCCTGCTCCTGCGCTATTATCTATGTTTATATTTGTGCTCTGTTCAATCCATATGTTATTCTGCAATATTGTGTGACTGCGTATGTGAGAGATGGAAAGAGAGTGTGTGCGTGTGACAGAAAGAGAGAGAGTGTCTGTGTGTGAGAGAGGTAGCAAGTGCGTGTGGAAGTGTATTTGTGTGTGAAAAGGAGTGTGAGTGAGTTTGTGTGTACACGTGAGAGAGATTATGTGTGTGTGAATTAGTGTATGTCTGATTGTTGCTTCTTAGTTCTGTATGAATGGACAGAATATCTGATGCAGAGAATCAACTAGAGGGAAGAATCCTGAAACTTTGTGTGTGTGTGTGTGTGTGTGTGTGTGTGTGTGTGTGTGTGTGTGTGTGTGTGTGTCAGACTTCATTTATTATCTATGTTTGGGTGCAGTGAGGGAGAAAAACGTGGGAGAAGGCTACAAGCGTGTCCCCGTGACTGTTGACAGAAATTTAATGATCAGATTGAATGGGTATTTCACCCCATTCTTCAGCTCCTCTCTGAATTTAGTCTGGGTCACAACATAAATACCTGTGTTAGTGCATGTACTGAGTACTTGCAACATCTTTGATGTGCGGTATATGGTGTAGTTCGGGTCAATATAGGAGTAATATGGTATCATATCTGCAATTCGCCGGTAAATGATGTACGCAATGTGTAACACCCATAACAGGATGAAACTGCCTGAAATGCTCAAGAGTAAAATAATGGATTTTCTGCGACTCTTCATCTCTGGATCATTGTGCTCATCTCTGTAGCTTTTGCCCCGAAGTCCTCTTCGAACTTTACTTGCTACTAAAATGTGTCTGACTGTCAAAACATTGAGCAGCAGAATTAAAAAGAGAGGGATGCAGGGTGTTAAAATATAATGAATTATTTCTAAGGTAGCCCATCCAGGGGATGTGTGGAAGCTTGGTTTAGTGACACAATCCCAGGGAACATTATCAATTACATATTTAGGTTCCTTTACAAAGCACCAAGGGACAGACTCCAAACAGCCCAGCAGGCTCACTGTTGCTATAACCACAGTTGCAGTTTTCTTGGTGCAATATTTTGTTTTCAGCTTCTCACAACAAATGGCCACAAATCGATCCACGGTGAAAGCAACTGTGAGCCACACAGAAGCAACAGTGGCTGCCATAGCTGAAAAATAAATGACAATGCAGAGAGGAGTAATGAAAATGAAGGAATCTGCAAAGTGCATTGAGGCTGTCTGCCTCAATAAGGGATCACTGATGACAACAAGAAGATCAAAGGCTGCCATTCCCACAAGGTAGCAAGTGATACATGGTGAAAGACCACACTTGCCTCGGCATAGGATCACTATTGCCACCAGGTTAACTATCAGAGAGAAGGAGAGAGGAAAAGATCCATCAGCAGTTGCGCATTTAATTTTGCCTTCACATCTTCCATCCTGTCCACAAGCCCACTATCCAATCATAGCCCAACAGTGAGGTTTCTGTCAACAATATTTCAATGCTTCTCCAGATGCTCCAACTTTCCACATGTTCCTGCACATTTTTCACTTAAATTGCACCACATTGAATGAAGACAATCTAAATCCTCTTCTAAATATCAGTCCGATAAACTACCTGTCCTTGAATTTTAAAGTGTACTGTGTATGACCCCTGTTGAGAAGAAACAAAAACAAAGATCTAAACATACCAAACTGTCCAAGGGGGAAATGAAACTCAATGGACAAAGTTTCCTTTATCTAACTTTTCTACTAACATCCAAAGCAAAGTCAACATAAGTTAAACATGAATTCATGGCAAATTGCACTAAGTTAGTAGTTAGACCACTCAGCAGATATGTGATAAATTACAGCCACAATGTCTGTCAAGACTCCAACTTCAGCTCCTTTCCTAGGAAGATTTGGTTTGCCAAAGAGCAGATATAAATTACAAAGTGTTCCATGTGTACATTCTTTGATACAATAGTACATTTCACAGAGGCTGTGAGTCTACTCCCCTTCATTCTTGGCTGCATATATTAATTGGACTTGCTTTATCTAAACTGTCAATGGAGACATTATACACTATGGGGCAATTGACAGCTCCCATTTGTTTTGAAGTAATAGAAACAGTGAAACCTCTACTTACATATCACCCACTCCAATATTCAGCCTTCGATTCTCATTTTCCAACTACATCACCATCTTCTCCCCTTGCGAAAACCCAATTTCATAGATCCATTTTACATCCCTTCCCTTGCTCGGGAATGTTGGGTTTTCAAATTCTTTGCTCTAAACTCACACACACCAGGGCCTGACATTCTTCCAACCCAACTCCCCTTACAGAAATCTAAACAACCTGCAATATAATTCATGATCAAGACCAACAGAAATCTCTGTCCACAAATCAGGATAAACTTTCCCCTCAGTTTAGCTGGCCAGCTCTTTCATCAGAAGCAGCAGAAGATTCACTACCATCGAGAATGGGAATATTGATAGATCCATGTAACACATGGTGCCTCATCAATCCCTGAAAGAACGTTTATAAAAAACGTTACACTGCAAGTTAATCCCAAAAAGTGAAACTATTAACACTTCCTGGTGATCCGATTTCTGCTCTTAACACAAGTATCCAATTCCAATACTTTCAACGTAAAAGAATGACCCTGAAATAAAACCAGTCTTTGATCAGCAAAAACCATCACCAATATAACATGGTCCTGTGAAAATTGAAACAGCAGTGAAAATGTTGTCATCCAACTGTTGGACAGAGCAGATAGCTGTCTAAAACAGTCAAATGTAATGGCAGGAAGAGCCAACAATAGAGTTACAACACTATTAAATGTGATAACATCTTACCAGGAACTCCAACAGCTGAAATTAAAGGATAATAAACACGCCTTATCTCCTTTGCTCCACAATAGCCCATTTCTGTAAAAGACTGTTATTTTGTTATTTTGTGCCCAAGACTCTGACAAGATCTCTCAGCTGATCTGCTCTCATAGATTTTTTTTATATGGAGAATAAGTCTCCACTGACATTGTTATACCCTGGTTCATTGAGATTATTTCCATGAAGTTGAACAAACACATTACCTCACCAGAGTTGTCTCTGATATGAGGGGTATGGTGAATCATACATGGTTCAGAAGCTAATGAAGTAATGAAGCTGGAATCAGTTCATTTACCAATTTCATGTAATCCTAAAGAGCAAATTCAATATCATTGATACAATTATAAATGTCACAGATTTCTCCACTCTTCAACTTTACCAGAGACCCCAACATTCATGCTTCCCTTTGTGCTACATGTTCCATTCACAATACCAAGTCCCTACAATGGGAACAGGTTAAGTCAACATTCAGCATTTCAGCCTGTGAATAGCTGAGTGCAATAATAGAGGAAAAAGTGTTTCCTTTGCCCTCCTGCTCAAGCCTGTTTCTCTGAAAGTGATCACCTGTTCATACAACAAGGTTCCCCATCAGAGTCTGGTTAATAAGGTTAGATATCATGAAATACAGGGAAAACTAGCCATTTGGATAGAGAACTGGCTCAAAGGTAGAAGACAAAGGATGGTGGTGGAGAATTGTTTTTCCGACTGGAGGCCTGTAACTAGTGGAGTGCCACAAGGATCAGTGCTGGGTCCTCTACTTTTCATCAATTATATGAATGATTTGGATGTGAACAAAGGAAGTATAGTTTGTAAATTTGCAGATGACAACAAAATTGGAAGTGTAATAGACAGCGAATAAGGTTGCCTCAGATTACAATGGGATCTTGGTTAGATGAGGCATTCGGCTGAGGAGTAACAGATGGATTAATTTAGATAAATGCAAGGTGCTGCATTTTTGGGAAAATGGAACTTATACACTTAGTGGTAAGGTCCCAGTGAGTGTTGCTGAACAAAGAGACTTTGGAGTGCAGGTTCATAGCTCCTTGAAATTGGAGTCACAGGTAGATAGGATAATGAAGAAGGCATTTGGTATGCTTTCCTTTATTGGTCAGAACATTGAGTAATGGAGTTGGAAGGTCATGTTGCTGCTGTAGAGGACATTTGTTTGGCTACTTTTGGAATATTGCGCACAAATCTAGTCTCTTTCCAATTGGAAGGATGTTGTGAAACTTGAAAGGGTTCAGAAAAGATTTACAAGGATGTTGCCAGGGTTAGAGGATTTGAGCTATAGGGAGAGGCTGAATGGGCTGGGGCTGTTTACCATGGAGTTTTGAAGGCTGAGGGGTGACCTTGTAGAGGTTTATAAAATTATGAGGGGTATGGGTAGGATAAATAGACAAAGTATTTTCCCTGGGATGGGGGGGGAAGTCCTGAACTAGAGGGTATAGGTTTAAGGTGAGAGAGGATAGATATAAAAGGGACCTAAGGGGCAACTTTTTAATGCAGAGGGTGATATCTGTATGGAATGAGCTGCCAGAGAAAGTGGTGGAGGCTGGTACAATTGCAATATTTAAAAGGCGTCTGGAAGAGTATTAGAAAAGGAAATTTTGAGAGGGATATAGGGTCAAGTGCTGGCAAATGGGGAACTAGATTAGGTTGGGATATCTGATTGGCATGGATGAGTTGGACCAAAGGGTCTGTTTCCATGTTGTACATCTCTATGACTCTGCATCGACTGTTGTCTCCAGTCAAATCAGAACTCTTTTAGTTCTTGGCTATGTTTCACTTTCTCAATACTCACTTGTGAGCACAAAGATATTTGAGCTCAGTGTTTTTTAACACATGAACTATTTGTGACTTTCACTGTCCTCGTCCTTTTGCAGTTGGCTGTTTCCACTACAGTGAGAATCCTCCATTCCACAACCTGTTTGCTATTTCTGATTCACAAGCTTGATGTTATCACTGGATAAAAATTACATTTCAAAGCTTTTGCTGTTGGATTGACCTGAACTGAATAGCGTGCAAATTTTAAACATTTCTGAATGCCAACACCATAAAAACTTAGCCTATGTTCCCATGAATTTTCAATTTCCACTCTCTCTTTTGGATTTCAGAGAAAAGTAGATTAAATTTAGGATGCAAAGTGAACACTCAGGCTTTTGTGGATGATCGAATGCTTTGTGGTGCAGTTCCTCCAACAAGCTCTTTGTCATCAGCTGAAATATGCAGATTTCCTGTCAAATAAATAGCAGATAGAGTGTGTCCAATATTTAAATCAATGTTATGCCCAATGCTATTTCATGATCTATGCTGGCATGGTTAGCACAGTGGTTAGCACTGCTGCCTCACAGCGTCAGAGACCCAGCTTGGTTTCTAACCTGTGTGGAGTTTATATGTTCTCCCTGGGTGAGAGTGGGTTTCCTCTGAGTGCTTTGATTTCCTCCCACATTCCAAAGATGTGCAGCTTACATGAATTGGTTACACTAAATGTCCCATATTGTGCAGGTTAGTTGGATTAGCCATGGTAATCAGGGGGTTATGGGTCTGAATGGGATGCTTTCAGACAGTAGGGCCTAATGGCTTCATTCCATACTCTAATTCTATTAACAAGTGGTAATATCTCTATCTTGAGAATAGAAGTTCAGCATTCAAATCCTACCTGCTTCAAAATAAGTCACATGCTACAAAAGAATTGATAATTCTTCTTTAGAAGTTGCATTCTGTTTCCTTTCTGCCAAACTGAGTCATAGATTCATACAGTGCGGAAACGAACCCTTCGCTCCACCCAGTCACAATCTCAAACTAAACTAGTCCCACCTGCACTTGGCTCTTTCCCTGCGAACATTTCTTGTTCATAAATTTATCCAAATGTCTTTTAAACAATGTAACTGTAGCTGCATCCTCTGAAAGTTCAATCCACACAGGAATGACTCTCTGCACTAAAAACAATTGCCCCCATGTCTACTTTAAATCTCCCTCCTCTCACCTGAAAAATATGCTCCTTAATCTTGAAATCCCCACCCTAGGGAAAAAAAACCTGCCATTCACCCTATCTCTACCCGTCATGATTTTATAAACTGCCATAAGGTCACCCTAAACCTCCCACACTCCTGTAACAGGGTGACCGGAATGGGTCACAATACTCCAGAAGAGACCCCACCAATGACCTGTATAGCCTCAACATGACATCCCAACTCCCATTCTCAATGTTCTGAGCAATGAAGAGAAGTGTGCTAAATGCCTTCTAACCATCGTATCTATATGTGATGTACATTTCAAAGTATTAAGTACCTGAACCCTAGGTCTGTCTGTTCTACAACATTACCCAAGGCCCTACATATAATCGTATAGTTTGTGCCTTTGGGTCAATAGATGTGGAGCTGGAAAATCACACAGGTCAGGCAGCATCCAAGGAGCAGGAAAGTCAACATTGCAGATGGGTTAAACACAGACCCCATCTGTAGTTTGTGAGAACAGCAAGCCACTGCTGGAGATCTGAAGGATTGAAGGACAGGTTGATGCTTGTTTGCCAGCAGTGTACGTGATTATGGGGATACGATGGATAAGACTATAGCACATGGCCTATCAGTCCATTGCACCTGCTTCACCATTCACTGAGATGATGGCTAATCTGAAAATCCTCAACTCCACTTTCCTGCCTTTTCCCCAAAACCCCATCAGCTCTCTGCGGTAAAACATTCCACAGATTCATAATCATCTGATTGAAGAAGTTCCTCCTCATCTTTGTCTTAAATGTGTGACCCTTGTTCAGAAATGATAGTCTTTGTCCCATTTTCTCCCACAAGGGAAAAAAAAAACCCTCTTCATCTACCCTGTCAAGTGGTAGGCAATTCAGTAAGGTATGTAAACCAATACAGGTGTAATTAAGGAATTTCAACTTCCTCAAAATTAATAGGAATAATCATATCATAAAGGCTTAGGGAAGACAAATTTCTTGAAATGTATTCAGGAGAGTTTTTTATATCGATATATAGATGGTGCTTCAAGGGACAGTGTTGAAGAGTGTGGTGCAGGAAATGCACAGCCGGTCAGGCAGCATCCGAGGAGCAGGAGAGTCGACGTTTCGAGCAGAACAGCTTATGTTCGAACAGCGACTCACCTGCTCCTCAGCTGCTGCCTGCCCGGCTGTGCTTTTCCAGCACCACACTCTTCTACTCTGATCTGCAGTCCTCACTTCCTGCCTCAAGGGACAGTGCAGTGCTGTGCCTAGTTCTGGGAATCTCTGCAGGAGTTCCTCATGGTAGTGTCCTATGTCCGATCATCTTCAGCTGGTTCTTCAATGACCTTCCCTCCATCATAAGGTCAGTAGTGGGGATGTTCACCAATTGTTGCACAATGTTCAGCACCATTCATGTCTCCTCAGACTCTGAAGCAGTTTTGTGAAAATGCAACAAGATCTGAACAATATCCAGGCTTGGTTTGACAAGTGCCAATTAACATTTGCACCACACAAATGCCAGGCTCTGACCATCACCAATTAGAGACAATCTAATCACTGCCCCTTGACACACAATGGTGTTACCATCACTGAATCCCCAGCTATCAACATCCTGGGTGTTATCATTGATCAGAAATACAACTGGTCTCACCACATAAACACAGTGGCAACAAAGGCAATTCAGAAACTAGGAGTCCTGCAGTGAGCAAGTCACCTCCTGACTCCCCTGAGCCTATGCACCATCTTCAAGGCATCAGTCAGGAGTGTGATGGAATACTCCCCACTAGCCTGGATGAGTGCGGCTCCAATTACACTCAAGAAATTTGACACCATTCAGGACAAAGCAGCCCACTTGATTGGCACCACATCCACAAGCATCCGCTCTCTCCATCACTTATGCTCAGTAACAGCAGTGTGTACTATCTACAAGATGCACTGCAGAAATTCAGAGATCTTCAAACAGCAGCATTGATTGATTTGTTGTCATGTGTACCAAAGTACAGAGAAATGCTTTGTTAACATGCTGTAAAGGCACATCATAGTAGGCAAAGATGTACAAATCAAAAAGACCTAGACAGAGACATACAGGTTATATTGCACAAGGTGCGCATGAGACAGCATCAAAGTCAGCAAGATCAGAATTATTTGAGGATAGACGTTCTGTTCATCGGTCAGAAACAGCTCGGAAGAAGCTGTTCCTGAACCTGCTGGTGAATGTGTTCAGGCTTTTTTTAGATTAGATTACTGACAGTGTAGAAACAGGCCCTTCGGCCCAGCAAGTCCATACCGACCCGCCAAAGCGCAACCCACCCATACCCCTACATTTACCCCTTACCTAACACTACGGGCAATTTAGTATGGCCAATTCACCTGACCCGCACATCTTTGGACTGTGGGAGGAAACCGGAGCACCTGGAGGAAACCCACACAGACACGGGGAGAACGTGCAAACTCCACACAGTCAGTCGCCTGAGTCGGGAATTGAACCCGGGTCTCTGGTGCTGTGAGGCAGCAGTGCCTCTTCTTCCTGACAGAACAGATTGTAGGAAAGCATTACCAGGGTGTGATGTGTCTTTGATGAGGTAGGCAGCCTTTCCGTGGCAGTGAGCTGTGTAAGTGGAATCCATGGATGGACCGTTGACTTTGTGATGGCCTGGGCTGTGCACACAAACTTCTGTTGTTTCTTATGCTCTTGGGCAGAACACTTACTGTACCAGCCCATTATGCACCTGGACAATATGGTTTCAGTCGTGCATCTGTAGATATTGTTGAGTTTCTTGATAGAAATGACAAATTTCTTGAGTGGCCTGAGGAAGAACAGAAGTTGTTGTGCCTTCTTGACTGTCACATCTATGTGGGAAGTCCAGGGCAGATTGTCAGTTATCATCGCTCCGAGGAACGTGACGCTCTCCACCCTTTCAACCCCAGTTCCGTTGAATGGGGGATGGGGGGGAGCATGTTGTTCTTTTTTTCCTGATGTCAATTATCACTTTTTTAGTTTTGCCGAAGTTGAGACAGATGTTGTTCTCATTGCATTGTGTTACCATGCCCTCTATCTACCTTCTGTATTTTCACTCAATGTTGATAGATAGTTGGGTTTTGGATTGGGGGAAGCCGGATTCTGTGAATATAAGGCAGGATCTACCCAAAATAGACTGGGAACAGCTAGTTGAGTGTAAATCTGCAGCACAGCAGTGAGAGATACTGGGCAAGAGACAGACCCAACATGTTCCCTCAGGGCAAAATGTGAGAGCAACAAGCCCAGAGAACCCTTGATGTTTCTGAATATTCAGGATTGGATAAAATGTAAAAGAGGAATCCACCTAACCTGCACATCTTTAGGTTGTGGGAGGAAACATACACAGACTACTGGAGGAATGTGATAACTCCAAACAGTAGTCTGAGGCTGGAATTGAACCTGCACCCCAAGTGCTGTATGGCAACATGCTAACCATTGAGCCACCATGCCACCCTAAATCATAACCCTGTCTCAACCTTGAATGTGTGCAATGGCCCAGCCCTTCAGAGAACAGAAGTGCAATGGCGATCCAATGTCAGCGAAAGATCAAGTCTTTAATGAAAGACCCTTTGTTTTTAACTGTGCCCCACCATTCTCGTTTCGAGGAGTAAGCACCCTCTCTGAATCTTCTCTTTCGCGCTGCCTTAAGATCTTATATATTGTTCTTAAAATGCCAGTGTGTATAAACCCAATCTGCGCAACCCTTCCTCAGAGAAGAAACATTGAATATAAGAACAGAATGAGGCCATTCCATTCAATATGGTCACAGCTGATCTTGCAAATCAGTCCCCTCTTGAAACTTTCTCCCTTTAATCCCACAATTTATGTTTTTGTATCAAAAACATCTTTCCTGCATCTACTCTTTCTAATCCTGTTTGAATTTTCTGTGAGATAGAGTCATACAGCACGGAAACAGACCCTTCGCTATAACCCATCTGCGCCAATCAGACATGCTAATCTTACCGAGATTTATTTTACAGCATTTGACCCATATCCCTCAAAGACCTTCCTATTCATACACCAATTGAGATGCCTTTTAAAAATTGTAATTTTAACAGCCTCTGCAACTTCCTCTGGCTGCTTATTCCATACATGTACCAACCTCTGTATGAAGAGGTTCACTGTGAGGTCCCTTTCAAATATCTCCCCTCTCACCATAAAGCTATCCCCTCTGGCTTTAGACACCCCCAGCCAAGGAAAAGGCCCTTGGCTATTCTCCCTATCCATACCCTTCATGATTTTATAAACCTCTGTAAGATCAACCCTCAGCCTCCGAATCTCCAGGGTAAAACATCCGAGCCTACTCAGTCACTCCCTATAACTCCCCTTAGATCTCCCCGATTCTTCTAATCTCCAGTGAATATAATCCTAACCAATGTAATTTCTCCTCAAATGTCAGTTCTGCCATCCCAGGAAGCAGATTGGTAAATCTTTGCTGCACTCCCTCTATTGCCAGAACATTCTCTCTCAGATGAGGCGACCAAATCCGCACGCAAATTTCCTATTGTGGTCTCACTGAGGCAACATGCAGTTGAAGCAAGACATCCCTGCTCCTGTACTTGAATTCCCTCACTCCGAGGACCAATATACCATTTGTGTCAACGTAACAGTTCCCAGCATCACTCATTCCAGGAAACAGTCGAGGAGCCTTCAGGTAGTCTGACAGGAGCCTTCTGTGTGAATGTTTAATGTGAGGAATCTGCGATTTTCTGAATAATGCCACTCGATACAGCCCATTTTGTTTGTATTTTATTTCTGTCTCTGTTTTCATCCTGACCTTTGGGGAGTATGATGTTGCCTGAGCACAGCGACATTGTACACTTTTCACTGTATTCCTGTACTCAAGTCCAAATCCAAATCCAACTGGATGAAAGCAAACAGAAAGGACGGAGCTGACACTTTGGGAGCTGTGACAGACAGGCATTAAAGCAGTGTGTTTATCAATTAATGTTGGACCCGAATACTTTTGATTCTCACAGTCATTGTCAATATGGAAAAAGGTCAGACTTGACGATCCTCAAACAACTCGATCATCTATAACAAACTACTGGAGAAATGCAGCCAGTCTGGCAGCATCTGTGCAGAGAGAAACAGAGTTAACGTTTCAAATCTGGTACTGGAATGCCATCCTGAATAGGAAATATGTTGCAGTTTCCTCAATTTCTCTGGTTCAAAAGGCTGGAATTCCTTCCCTTAAGGTCACTGTGGGTCCACCGCCATTACATGGACTGCATTGGTTCAAGAAGGCAGCTCACCACCATCTTCTCAAGATACAACTAGGGATTGGCAAGAAATGCTGGGCCCACCAGCGATGCCCATGTCTGGTGAATGAATACAATGCTAATTTTCAAATTCAGCTGATTTTTTTTTATTTCAAAAATATACTTTATTCATAAAATATTCATAAAATAATTTGATGGACTGTACATTCGGTAATTCTTCCTGATGAAGAGCTTATGCCCGAAACGTCGAATTTCCTATTCCTTGGATGCTGCCTAACCTGCTGCGCTTTAACCAGCAACACATTTTCAACTGTGATCTCCAGCATCTGCAGACCTCATTTTTTACCTGTACATTAGGTAATGCCATACATATGTCAACATTTACATACACAGCTCAGAATTATCACCATTTCATACAGGTCTGTGCATTTCTCACTCATATGCCCATATATTGAGCTGAGGCGTCAGCAGAGCCCAAATGACTGCATGGGCCCCCTGATTTTTTTTTATTTCAAAAATATACTTTATTCATAAATAATTCATAAAATATTTGATACACTGTACATTTGGTAATGCCATACATATGTCAACATTTACATACACAGCTCAGAATTTTCATTATTACATACAGATCTGTGCATTTCTCACTCACATATTGAAGCTGAGGCGTCAGCAGAGCCCAAATGACTGCATGGGCCCCCTGTTCTTCTTTGGACAGGCAGATGTTAAACGGTGGTCTTTCCCCACCGCGCCTTGGCGGCAGCTGCCCCAAGCTTCAGCGCGTCCCTCAACACGTAGTCCTGGACCTTGGAATGTGCCAGTCTGCAACACTCAGTCGGGGTCAACTCCTTCAGCTGGAAGATCAACAGGTTTCGGACCACCCAGAGAGCGTCCTTTACCGAGTTGATGATCCTCCAGACACAGTTGATGTTCGTCTCGGTGTGCGTCCCGGGGAACAGGCCGTAGAGCACGGAGTCCCGCGTCACGGCGCTGCTCGGGACGAACCTCGACAAACACCACTGCATTCCTCTCCAGACTTCCTCTGCATAGGCACATTCCAGAAGGAGGTGTGTGACAGTCTCTTCCCCCCCGCAGCCACTTCGAGGGCAGCGTGCGGTGCGGCTGAGAGTCCGTGCGTGCATAAATGATCTCACAGGTAGAGCCCCTCTCACCACCAGCCAAGCCATGTCTTGGTGCTTATTGGAAAGTTCTGGCGATGAGGCATTCTGCCAAATTGCTTTGACAGTCTGCTCAGGGAACCGCTCGATAGGATCCGCCCTCTCCTTTTCCCGAAGTGTCTCAAGGACACTACGTGCTGACCACTTCCTGATGGACTTGTGGTCAAAGGTGTTTTTCTTCAAAAATTTCTCCACGAAGGACAGGTGATACAGAACGGTCCAACTACTCGGAGCGTTCCACGGCAGCGAGGCCAGGCCCATCCTTCGCAACACCGGGGACAGGTAGAACCTCAGTACGTAGTGACACTTGGTGTTTCCGTACCGGGGATCAACGCACAGCTTGATGCAGCCACACACAAAGGTGGCCATCAGGGTGAGGGTGGCATTGGGTGTATTTTTCCCCCATTGCCCAGATCTTTGTATAGCGAGTCCCTTCGGACCCAGTCCATCTTTGAACTCCATATGAACTGAAAGATGGCCCGGGTGACTGCAGCGGCACAGGTTCTGGGAATAGGCCAGACCTGTGCCACGTACAACAGCAATGACAATGCCTCACACCTGATGACCAGGTTTTTTCCCGTGATGGAGAGCGACCGTAGCCTCCATCTGCCCAGTTTCTGCCTCACTTTACTGATACGCTCCTCCCAAGACTTGACGCATGCCCCACCCCCCCCGAACCAAATACCCAGCACCTTCAGGTGGTCGGTCCTGAGGGTGAAGGGGATCGAGGATTGGTCGGCCCAGTTCTCGAAGAGTATGGCCTCGCTCTTGCCTCGGTTTACCTTGGCCCCCGAGGCCCATTCGAACTGGTCACGAATGCACATGAGTCTGCGCACGGACAACGGATCCGAGCAGAAAACGGCGACGTCATCCATGTACAGGGAGGCCTTAACCTGCAGGCCCCCGCTGCCCGGAATAGTCACCTCTCTCAGGCTCGCATCCTTCCTGATGGACTCGGCAAATGGCTCTATGCAGCACACAAACAAGGTAGGAGAGAGAGGGCAGCCCTGCCTGACTCCAGATCTGTCTGGGAAGCTATCTGATTCCCACCCATTGATTGAGACTGCACTGACGATGTTGGTGTAGAGCAGTCCGATCCAATTGCAGATTCCCTCCCCAAAGCCCATTTTGGAGAGAACATCTCTCATATACCTGTGTGATATCCTGTCAAAGGCTTTCTCCTGGTCCAGGCTGATCAGGCAGGCGTCCAACCCTCTGTCCTGCACGTAGGCGATCGTATCTCTGAGGAGTGCGAGACTCTCAGCGATCTTCCTGCCCGGCACAGCACAGGTTTGGTCGGGGTGAATCATCGACCCCAGAGCAGACCTGACCCGGTTGGCGATTCCCTTGACAGGATTTTGTAATCCGCATTCAACAGTGTGATCGGTCTCCAATTTTTGAGTTCCTCCCTCTCCCCCTTCCGCTTGTAGATGAGGGTGATGATGCCTTTCCTCATGGATTCGCTCATGGTACCCGCCTGAAGCATACTGACATACACCTCCAGCAGGTCCTGGCCAATCAAGTCCCACAGAGCGGAATAGAGCTCGACCGGTAAGCCGTCGCTTCCGGGAGTTTTATTCTTTTCGAAGGACTCGGGGGCGTTGGTCAGCTTGTCCAGAGATAGCGGCTGGTCCAGCCTCTCGCGTGTTCTGTCGTCTAAGACCTTCGTGATAGACGACAGGAACGACTGGGAGGCCGCGCTGTCGGTCGGCTTCGCGTCATACAGACTGGCGTAGAAGGATTTACTGATCCTCATGACATCAGCCTGAGATGACGTTATCGAGCCGTCTTCTTCCTTCAGGCTGCTGAGCACAGAGCTCTCTTTGTGCACCTTCTGGAAGAAGAAACGTGAGCACGTCTCGTCCTGCTCCACCGAGCGGACCCTGGACCGGAAGATTATCTTGGAAGCCTCCAAGGAAAAGAGCGAGGCTTGCTGGCCCTTCTCCTCCTTGAGGTCCTCCGTGACATCGACCCCCATCGTCTGCAGCAGGAGCAGGTTCTGCATACTTTCCTGGAGCTGGGACAGTTTTCCCCGCCTCTCTCTCACCTCCTGAACACCTTTAAGGATGAAGAACCTCTTGATGTTCCCTTTAGCTGTTTCCTACCAGTCTGCTGGAGACTCAAAGAGGGGCTTCACGGTTCTCCAACCTGCGTAGTCCATCTTGAGCTCCTCAATGTTTCCCGGGGTCAACAGCTTTGTGTTCAGCTTCCACGTTCCCTTACCCGCCTGCTGCTCGTCCTGTAGGTGACAGTCGGCCAGCAGGAGGCAGTGGTCAGAGAAGAACACCGGCTTGACGTCGGTGAATCTGACCGAGAGCGTTCGGGACACAAACAGGTAATCTATCCTTGAGCGGATAGACCCGTCTGCCCGTGACCATGTGTATCTACGCTGCATGGGCCCCCTGATGCTCCAACTCTTGTCAACAGCAACATTCCCACTGATTCCTCGTAAGGAATCTTGAACTACCTGACCAGACAGCTTATCATACACCTGTGAGGCAGGTGGACTTTGGGTGGCACAGTGGTTAACACTACTGTCTCGTAAAACCAGGGACCTGGGTTTAATTCCAGCCTTGGGCAATTGTCTGTATGGAGTTTGCACACTCTCAGTGGGTTTGCTCTGGTTTCCTCCCACAGTCCAAATAGGTGCAGGTTGGGTGAATTGTCCATGCTAAATTGCCCGTAGTGTTAGGTGAAGATCGGGGCAAAGGGCCTGTTTCTATACTGTAAATAAACTAATCTCTATATTGAACTTGAACACCCACTCTCCAATGGTCAGATCTGCCTTTCTATTGGTTATGTCTGCCCTCAGTCATTGGGGATCTGTCTCTCTCATGGTCAGAGCTTAATTCAGTTACTGATACGTCCTCCCTATTGGTCGGATATGTCTTTAATTAGCACCTCTCTGACAAATCCTGCCTTCAGGCACTGATTGCCTCTCACTGTATTGGTCATTCCTGCCTGCAAGCACCACCCGTTATTCATTCTATTGGTCAGTCCTGCCTTCAGTCACCAGCCCTCTTACTCATTCTATTGGTCAGAGGTGCCTTCAGTCACCAGCGCTCTTCGTCTCTATTGGTCATTCCTGCCGATCAGTCACCATCGTTCCCTCATTCTATTGGTCAGAGGTGCCTTCAGTCACCAGCGCTCTTCGTCTCTATTGGTCATTCCTGCCGATCAGTCACCATCGCTCCCTCATTTTATTGGTCAGAGGTGTCTTCAGTCACAACAGCTCTTCGTCTCTATTGGTCATTCCTGCCGTTCAGTCACCATTGTTCCCTCATTGCATTGGTCAGAGGCCCTTCAGTCACCAGCGCTCTTCGTCTCTATTGGTCATTCCTGCCTTTCAGTCACCATCGTTCCCTCATTCTATTGGTCAGAGGTGCCTTCAGTCACCAGCCCTCCTCCTCTTTACTGGTCAGCCCTGCCTTCAGTCACCACCCTTTCTCCAGTCTATTGGTGAGACGTGACTTCAGTCATCAGTCCTCTCCCTCTCTATTGGTTAGTCCTGCTATCAGTCAACGTTTCTCTCCCTCTCTATTGGTGAACACATCACAAGCACACGAGCAGAGGGAGGGAACACCAGCATGTGGTGACGTCACAAACCTCTGCTGAAATCTGGAGCTGAGAATGTGTTGCTGGTTGAAGCACAGCAGGTCAGGCAGCATCCAAGGAACAGGACAGTCGACATTTCAGGCATAAGCCCTTCATCAGGAATGAGGAAAGTGTGTCCAGCAGGCTAAGATAAAATGTAGGGAGGAGGGGCGATGGAGATGTGACAGGTGGAAGGAGGTCAAGGTGAGGGTGATAGGCCGGAGTGGGGTGGGGGCGGAGAGGTCAGGAAGAAGATTGCAGGTTAGGAGGGCGGTGCTGAGTTCGAGGGAACCGACTGAGACAAGATGGGGGGAGGGGAAATGAGGAAACTGGAGAAATCTGAGTTCATCCCTTGTGGTTGGAGGGTTCCCAGGTGAAGATGAGGCGCTCTTCCTCCAACCGTCGTGTTGTTATGTTCTGGCAATGGAGGAGTCCAAGGACCTGCATGTCCTCGGTGGAGTGGGAGGGGGAGTTAAAGTGTTGAGCCACGGGGTGGTTGGGTTGGTTGGTCCGGGCGTCCCAGAGGTGTTCCCTGAAGCGTTCCACAAGTAAGCGGCCCGTCTCCCCAATATAGAGGAGGCCACATCAGGTGCAGCGGATGTGTGTGGAGGTGCAGGTGAATGTGTGGCGGACATGGAAGGATCCCTTGGGGCCTTGGAGAGAAGTAAGGGAGGAGGTGTGGGCGCAAGTTTTGCATTTCTTGCGGTTGCAGGGGAAGGTGCCGGGAGTGGAGGTTGGGTTGGTGGGGGGTGTGGACCTGATGAGGGAGTCACGAAGGGAGTGGTCTTTGCGGAACGCTGATAGGGGAGGGGAGGGAAATATATCCCTAGTGGTGGGGTCCGTTGGAGGTGGCGGAAATGACGACGGATGATACGTCGTATATGGACGTTGGTGGGGTGGTAGGTGAGAACCAGTGGGGTTCTGTCCTGGTGGCGGTTGGAAGAGCGGGGCTCAAGGGCGGAGGAGCGGGAAGTGGAGGAGATGCGGTGGAGGGCATCGTCGATCACGTCTTGGGGGAATCTGCGGTCCTTGAAGAAGGAGGCCATCTGGGCTGTACGGTTTTGGAACTGGTCCTCCTGGGAGCAGATGCGACGGAGACGACGGAATTGGGAATATGGGATAGTGTTTTTACAGGGGGCAGGGTGGGAGGAGGTGTAGTCTAGGTAGCTGTGGGAGTCAGTCGGTTTATAGTAGATGTCTGTGTTGATTCGGTCGCCCGAAATAGAAATGGAAAGGTCTAGGAAGGGGAGGAAGGATTCTGAGATGTCCAGGTGAATTTGTGGTCGGGGTGGAAGATGTTGGGAGCACGAGGCAGCGCCAATACAGTCATCGATGTAGCGGAGGAAAAGGTGGGGGGTGGTGCCAGTGTAGTTGTGGAAGATGGACTGTTCCACATATCCTACGAAGAGACAGGCATAGCTGGGGCCCCTGCAGGTGCCCATGGCAACTCCTTTAGTTTGGAGGAAGTGAGAGGATTGGAAAGAGAAGTTGTTCAGGGTGAGGACCAGTTCAGTCAGTCGAAGGAGGGTGTCAGTGGAAGGGTACTGGTTGGTGCGGCAGGAAAGGAAGAAGCGGAGGGCTTTGAGTCCTTCGTGATGGGGGATGGAGGTGTACAGGGACTGGATGTCCATCGTGAAGATAAGGCGTTGGGGACCAGGGAAGCGAAAATCCTGGAGGAGGTGAGGGCGTGGGTGTGTCCCGAACGTAGATAGGGAGTCCTTGGACTAAGGGGGACAGGACCGTGTTGAGGTATGCGGAGATGAGTTCGGTGGGGCAGGAGCAGGCTGAGACAATGGGTCGGCCGGGGCAGTCAGGTTTGTGGATTTTGGGCAGGAGGTAGAAACGGGCGGTGCGGGGTTGTGGGACTATGAGGTTGGAGGCGGTGGATGGGAGATCCCCTGACGTGATGAGGTTATGGATGGTCTGGGAGATGATGGTTTGGTTGTGGGAGGTGGGTTCATGGTCAAGGAGGCAGTAGGAAGATGTGTCCGCAAGCTGGCGATTGGCCTCAGCAGTATAAAGGTCGGTGAGCCAAACTACTACCGCACCTCCCTTGTCTGCAGTTTTGATGGTGAGGTTGGGGTTGGAGCGGAGGGAGTGGAGGGCTGCACGTTGCGAGGGTGAGAGGTTGGAGTGGGTGAGAGGGGTGGACAGGTTTGGTCGGTTAATGTCGCGGCGACAGTTGGCTATAAAGAGATCGAGGACGGGTAAGAGGTCAGCACAGGGTGTCCAGGTGGGTGGGGTGTGTTGGAGGCGGGAGAAGGGGTTGTCAGAGGGTGGGCAAGAGTCTTGGTTGAAAATGTAGGCACGGAGGCGAAGGCGGCGGAAGAATTGTTCAATATCTCGCCACGTGTTGAACTCGTTAATCCGAGGGCTTCGGGGAATGAGGGTGAGGCCTCTGCTGAGGACTGATCTTTCATCCTCAGAGAGGGGGAGGTCTGGAGGGATGGTGAAAACATGGCAAGGCTGGGAGTGGGGGCGGGGTTAGGCGAAGGGGCGGGGACGGAGATCGGCAGGGTTAGGCATGGTGACAGAGATCGGCGTGGTGGGCTGGGTTAGGCATGGTGACGGAGGCCGGTGTGGGGGCGGGGTTACGCGTGGTGACGGAGGTCGGGGCGGAGACACATGAGCCGTTGGGATCGTGCAGGTTAGCGATGTCACTGGGGGGCGGAAGTGACTGCAGCGACGGCAACCGAAGGGCGGAAATGGCTGTTGCGACGAAAGAAACGCGGTTATTCCCGTTAGCCGCGGGGGTCGCGAATCCGTCGGCGATAGTGGAGGCGGTTGTCTGGGCGGCAATCGCGAATGCTGCGAGGTCGGTGGGGGCGGAAGTGACGTCACGGTCGTCGGCGGCGTTTGGCGCTGTAGCGGCTGGGTGGTTAATGGCGTCCGACTGATTACAGAGGCCGATGGAAGATTCTGGAGTAGTTGAGGAACACAGAGTGTGGAGGTAAGTACATGAAATTTTTTGGTATTTACTGTCTTTAATTTCTGATACGGCTAGGAAGAACTGTTTGTTTAGTGTATGGATTCTTCTGTAGATGAAGAACAGTAGAGGTCCTTTGCAAGTCTGTGAGAGTGTTGTCCTGAGCTGGGATAGGGCTGATTGCAGGGAATGTAGGTAGCGACGCATGGCTGCAAGGGTGGAGCGGAGGATCCGGAGGGCGGTCTGTTGCTGGAGGCTTCGGATTTGTTGTAGGTACAGGTTGTCCTGGTTGGGTCCAAATTTTGTTGGTCGGAACGTAGTCCGGAGTCCGTGCGGGATCAGTCGGTTCCGTAGGCAGGTGCTGAGGAAGGAGATGTGGCTGTGGTAGTGAGACTGTTTGAGAATGTGGCTGAAGAGCTTCTGTGCAGAGGAGATGACCTGGGGGGTGCAGTGAGAGAGGAGCTCACTGAAATCCTTGTAGAGGGAGGAAGAGAGCTTCTTCAAGGAAGGCATCCTTGCAAGAGGATTCGCAGTAGGTTAAAATCTTCGAGGAGAAAGTGAGTTCTGCAGATGCTGGAGATCAGAGCTGAAAATGTGTTGCTGGAAAAGCGCAGCAGGTCAGGCAGCATCCAAGGAGCTTGGATGCTGCCTGACCTGCTGCGCTTTCCCAGCAACACATTTTCAGCTCTGATCTCCAGCATCTGTAGACCTCACTTTCTCCAGAAAGGAGAGATAGAAAGGCAGAGAGATTAATAAGGATAGATAGAAAGGCAAACAGAAAAAAAGACAGTTATATGGAGTCGTAGTGATGTACAGCACGGAAACGGACCCTTCGGACAATATGTCCATGCCGACCTGATATCCCAACCCAATCTAGTCCCACCTGCCAGCACCCGGCCCATATCCCTCCAAACCTTTCCTATTCATATACGTATCCAAATGCCCTTTAAATGTTGCAGTATACCAGCCTCCACCACTTCCTCTGGCAGCTCATTCCTACTCTAACCACCCTCTGTGTGAAAAAGTTGCCCCTTGGGTCTCTCTTATATCTTACCCCTCTCGCCCTAAACCTATGCCCTCTAGTTCTGGACACCCCACTCCCGGGAAGAGACTTTGTCTATTTATCCTATCCATGCCCCTCATGATTTTATAAACCTCTATAAGGTCACCCCTCTCGCTCCGACACTCCAGGGAAAACTGCCCTAGTCTCGGAGAGATATAAAGGCAGGCACATTGATAAGAGAGATAGAAAAACAGAAACCAAAGGGCATCCTCTGTACTGTATGTTTCTATCATCAATGCAACATTTAAATATATAAGTGTATTTAAGGTAATGGGAATTTTGGATTTCCAATGTGTTTTTACCAAAGATTTTGAGCCATAGTTGTATCACACATTTTATCACAAGCAAAGCTTCTCGTTCTGGAAGGAAAATAAAACAGCCGCATGAAGCTGCCCATGTGCAAATGCAAATATTTAAAAACAACGTTAAGATTCTGACAATACATCTTGTTGCAATTACCTCTCGTTTCACAATGTCCACATTGAGCCTGAGGCTGTGTTATTGTATGTACCATTGTGGATTGAACACTAGCTGACGCTGCCCTCTGCTTGTGTCGTTGCCATCGAGTCCATCCCTCCAGTCACCAACAGAGGGCAGTGTTGTAACACTTCCAAAACAGGAGGGAAACACGTTTGAGAAATTTCTCCATCCCATCACAACTCAGCTCCTTTCGCTTTTATCTTCTCGCTATCTCTCTCTGTTCATCCCTTTATATTCTGCATTCCCTGTCTCTCTACATTTCTCTCTCTATTTATCATTCTCTCTGTCTTTTTATCTTTATCTATCTCATTGCCTTTCTGTCCCTCTTTACCTATCCCACACATTCCTATCTCTTTCCCTCTCTCTGCTTTTCCATCTCTGTAGCAGGCCCTCTGCCATTCTCTCTCTCTCTCTTGCAGAGTCTCTGCATTTCAATCTCTCTCTTTCTCTGTCTGCTTATTTCTCTGTTCTATCTTGCTGTAACTGTCTTTCTTCCTTTCTCTCAGTCTATATGTCTTTATCTCTTTATCTGTCTCTCTGCCTTTCTGTCATTCACTATGTGTTTATCTTCCTTTCCATCTCTCTAAATCAGTCTCTCTCCCGTTCTCCCTCGAGCTATCTCTGTGCCTTTATATCAAACTTTACCTTTCTCTCCTCCTTTCTGTTTCTCTTATCTGTTTCTTTTGTCTTTCTGTCACTTATTATCTCTCTTCCTGCCTCGATCTCTCCTACCATATATTGGTGGTTCTTGCAGTCCTCTGTTTCTCTTGCTCTGTCCCTGAGCAGATCCCCCAAACTCCGGCCTCACATTTTCCAGTCAGGAACCAAAGCAGACATCAGCAACAGCAGAAGCCATCAGTGTCCATTGGGAAAACTAGTGAGATTGTCTACTCAGTGTATCCCCAAAGTAGGTAGGGAATGCTAGGGGACCATATACGGCCCCTTGCCCACCCCAACAAGTCCCTCTGTTTTGTTTAAATGGGGAGAGTGAGCAGGGGAGAAGGAATCGATGTCTCGTGTTGAGCAGGAAGTGTTTTCTGGGGAAACAGGACAACAATTGAACCAGCAGTGACCGAACTCAGGAACTCTGCGAGCTTCAGTTAAAACAGTTGCTTCAAAAGAGATGTGACCGAGAAATTGTGTGAGAGAGGGACTGTGTGTGCGCGAGAGAGGGAGTATGTGTGATAGAGAGGGAGTGTGTGTGTGAGAGGGAGTGTGTGTGTGTGTGTGTGTGTGTAAGAGGGAGTGTGTGTGTGTGAGAGAGAGAGTGTGTGTGTGTGTGTGACAGAGGGAGAGTGTGTGAGAGAGAGGGAGTGAGTGTGTCTGTGTGTGTGTGAGAGAGAGGGAGTGTGTGTGTGTGTGACATTCCAATGGAGGGAGTTTCTTCTCTCTGTTGGATCTAAACTGTTCATTGCACAGAGGGAGAAAAACAAGGGAGAGGGTTACAAGCGTGTCCCTGTGACTGTTGACAGAAATTTGACGATGAGATTGAATGGGTATTTCACCCCATTCTTCAGCTCCTCTCTGAATTTAGTCTGGGTCACGACATAAATACCTGTGTTAGTGCAAGTACTGAGTACTTGCAACATCTTTGATATGTGGTTTGTGGTGTAGTTCGGGTCAATATAGGAGTAATACGGTATCATATCTGCAATTCGCCGGTAAATGATGTACACAATGTGTAACACCCATAACAGGATGAAACTGCCTGAAATGCTCAAGAGTAAAATAATGGATTTCCTGCGACTCTTCATCTCTGGATCATTGTGCTCATCTCTGTAGCTTTTGCCCCGGAGTCCTCTTCGAACTTTACTTGCTACTGAAATGTGTCTGACTGTCAAAACATTGAGCAGCAGAATTAAAAAGAAAGGGATAATAGGGGTTAAAATGTAATGAATCAGTTCTAAGGCAGCCCATCCAGGGGATGTGTGGAAGCTTGGTTTAGTGACACAATTCCAGGGAACATTACCAATTACATATTCAGGTTCCTTTACAAAGCACCAAGGGACAGACTCCAAACAGCCCAGCAGGCTCACTGTTGCTATAACCACAGTCGCAGTTTTGTTGGTGCAATATTTTGTTTTCAGCTTCTCGCAACAAATGGCCACAAATCGATCCACGGTGAAAGCAACTGTGAGCCACACAGAAACAACAGTGGCTGCCACAGCTGAAAAGTAAATGACAATGCAGAGAGGAGTAATGAAAATGAAGGAATCTGCAAAATAAATTGAGGCTGACCACCTCAATAAGGGATCGGTGATGACGACAAGAAGATCGGTAGCTGCCATTCCAACAAGGTAGCAAGTGATACATGGCGAGAGACCACACTTGCCTCGGCATAAGATCACAATGGCCACCAGGTTAACTATCAGAGAGAAGGCGAGAGGAAAAGATCAATCAGCAAATGCACATTTAATTTTGTCTTCACATCCTGTACCCTGTTCACCAGTCTAATATCCAAATCCAGCCAAACAGTGAAGTGTCTAATAATGTTTTAGTGCTTTTCCAGATGCTCCAAGCTTCCACCTCTGCCTGCACAATTTTCATTTAATCTGCACGCATGGAATGAAGACAATCTAAACTGTCTTCTAGATATCAACCCAATAAAGTAACTCTCCTCAAATTTTAAAGTGTACTGAGTATGATCCCTGTTGAGAAGAAACAAAAACAAAGATCCAAACATACCAAACTGTCCAAGGGGAAAGGAAAACCAATGGACAAAGTTCCTGTTATCTCACTTTTATACTAATATCCAAAGCAAAGTCAATATAAATTAAACATGAATTGATGGCAAATTGCAGTAAGTTGATGGTTAACAGGTAGACAACTCAGCATGTATGTGATAAATTACAGCCATAATGTCTGTCAAGACAGTCCTGAAGAAGGATTACACCCGAAATGTCGACTTCTCCACCTCCTGATGTTGCCCGGCCTGCTGTGTTCTTCCAGCCCACTGCCTGTATATTTTAGACACTAACTTCAGTGCCTTCCCTTGCAAGATATGGTTTCCCAAAGAGCAGATCTAAATTAAAAGGTGTTCCATGTGTACTTTCTTTGACACAATGGTACATTTCACAGAGGCTGAGTCTACTCCCCTTCATTCTTGGCTGCATACATCAATTGGGACATCTTTTTCTGACCTGTCAGTGGAGACATTATGCACTGTGGGCCAATTCACAGCTCTCATTTGTTTTGATGTAATAGAAACAGTGAAAACTTTGACTTGCATATCACCCACTCCAACAGCCAGCCTTCGATTCTCATTTTCCAATGACATCAGCATCATCTTCCCTTGCAAAAACCCACTTTCAGGGATCCATATTACATACTTTCCCTTGCACAGGAATGTTGGGTGTTTAGACCCTTTGCTGTGAACTCACACACACCAGGGCCTGTGAATATTTCAACCCAATGTTTCTTACAGAAATCAACATAACCTGCAATATAATGCACAATCAATAATGACGGAAACGTTATCAATCACTTCAGTTCCATATATCAGGACAAACCTCACCCTCAGAATACATATCCAGCTCAACAATGCCCCATGCCCACCTCCTCCATTATAAACAGCAGAAAATTCACTTATCAGAACACTTTATTGCAGAGAACAGGTGTTTTGATAAACCCATATAACACGTGGTCCCTCATCAATCTCCTCTGAAAAATCATTGATTTAAAAAATTACACTGCAGTTAACCCCAGAAAGTGAAATTATTAACACTCCCTGATGGTCTGATTCCTGCTCTTAACATAGATATGTAATTCCAATGCGTTCAGGGAGAGAAGGACCCTGCAATAATACCAACCTTTCATCAGCAAAGACAACTATCAATACAGCGTGGTCCTGTCAAAATTGAAACAGCAGCAAAGATGTTATCATGCAACTGTTGGACAGACCAGATGGCTGTCTAAAACAGTCACATTTAATGTCATGAACAGCCAACAATAGATTTACAACACTATTAAATGTGATAACATCTTACCAGGAACTCCAACAGCTGAAATTAAAGGATAATAAACACGCCTGATCTCCCATAATACAAAATAGCCCATTTCTGTGAAAAACAGTGATTTCTGTTGGTTTGTGCCCAAGACTCTGACGAGGTCTTTCAGCTGAACCACTCTGATAGGTTTTATATGGAGAATAAATCTCCACTGACATTGTTATTCACCTGTTCATTTAGATTATTTACGAGAAATTGAACAAACACATTCCCTCAACAGACTCGTCTCTGATGTGGTGTTTGGAGAATAACGATTTCACGGTCCAGAAGCTATTGCTTGGGACGATCTCAGTAATGAAGCTGGAATCAGTTCATTTACTAATTTCATGTAATCTTCAAGAGCAAATTCACTGTCGTCGATACAATTATAAATGTGACAGATTTCTCCACTCTTCAACTTTATCAGGGACCCCAAAATTCGTGCTTCCCTTTGTGCTACAGTTTTCCATTCACAATCCTAAGTCCTTACAATGGTAACAGATTGAGTCCACATTCAGCATTTCAGCCTGTGAATAGCTGAGTGCAATAATAGAGGATTGATAATATTTCCTTTTGCCCTCCTGCTCAAGCCTGTTTCTCTGAAAGTGTTCACCTGTTCATTCCACATTGACTGTTAACTTCAGTCAAATCAGAATTCTTTTAGTTCCTGGCTGTGTTTGTCCTTCTCAATACTGGCTGATGACCCTACCTCTATCCTCCATCCATGTCAATTGATCCAAAGCTCTGCTGTCTGAGGTCAGGCTCACTTAATCCCACTCCCACCTCACCATAAGAATCACCAAAACCCATCATCTTCCAGATTCCCAATGCCCCATATTCAAAATATTCATACTTTGGGTAAGAATCGCACTACACTTTCCATGGTACACTTTATTCACAACTTGTATAAAGTTATGTTTGATAACATTGAAAATTGACTCCATACAATGTTAAAGATATTTCAGTTTTTTTCAAAAAATGATGAACAAAAGGAGCAAGACTGATGTGTGAAAAAGACTTTGGGTCGGCTGTGGGTCATGCTGCCTAGAAATGTAATGGAGGCGGGTTCAATTGAGGTTTTCAAGTGTACATGGCATATTTATTTAGATAAAAATTGCACGTGAAAGCTTGGGGTGACAGGCAGGAAATCAACACTGGGTAACAATGTTCATTTGGAGAGCTGCTACATTCATTTTGTTGTTGAAAACATTAACCTCATCAGAATGCACCTCCATTGCGATCTCTCCCCATTTCAGTTCTGCTCCACACAACTTGCTGGGTCATCCAAGGCATTTCTCCCCAAATATCCAGAGCCCCAGCACTCATCAAAAAGAGCTCATTTGGCCTGACTGAGACTCAGGGTTAAGACAGAAAATCTGTCTGTATGGAGTTTACACATTTGACCCATATCTACGTATATTTCAAAGGCCAAAGATACGCGGGTTAGGTGATATGGCAGTGCTAAACTGTACATATTGTCCAGAGATGTGCAGGCTAGGGGGACTTGCCATGGGAAACGTGGGGTTGCAATAATTGGGTGGGAACTGGGATGCTGTTTGAAGGGTCAATACATACTCAATGTGCCAAGTATGCTCTGTCTGTTTGTCGGGATTATATGAGTGACGGTGTGAGTGGGTGGGGTGGTAGGCTGACAGCTGAATGAGATGGTACGTGTGTCAGGTAATGGGGGTGAGTTGGCAGGAAGGTCGAGGTGCAGGTGGGTGGCTGAGTTGAGAAGTAGGTGAGAGGGCAGGTGGATGCAGTGGCAGGTAGGTCAGGGGATAGATGGACAGTCAGGTCAGGCGGCCTGGTTCCCTCTGGGGTGAATCTAATCCATCTGGAGTCAGTCAGTTAGATTGTGGAGCTCGTCACATCTCACAGGTGAGATGGTTGGTCATACCATCATGGTTAGATATGTCGGGTACAGTCTGGGCTTCTAGGTAAAAACAATGACTACAGATGCTGGAAACCAGAGTCTAGATTAGAATGGTGCTTGAAAAGCACAGCTGGTCAGGCAGCATCCGAGGAGCAGTAAAATCGATGTTTCGGGCAAAAGCCCTTCATCAGGAATATAGGCAGAGAGTCTGAAGGGTGGAGAGATAAATGAGAGAAGGGTGGGGGTGGGGAGAAAGTAGCATAGAGTACAATAGGTGAGTGGTGGAGGGGATGAAGGTGATAGGTCAGGGGGAGGGTGGAGTGGATAGGTGGAAAAGAAGATAGGCAGGTAGGACAGGTCATGGGGACAGTGCTGAGCTGGAAGTTTGGAACTGGGGTGAGGTGGGGGAAGGGGAAATGAGGAAACTGGTGAAGTCCACATTGATGCCCTGGGGTTGACGTTTTCCAAGGCGGAAGATGAGGCGTTCTTCCTCCAGGTGTCTGGTGGTGAGGGAGCAGCGATCGAGGAGGCCCAGGATTATGGGACACCCTCACCAATCAACCACACCACCCTGTGGCCCAACATTTCAACTCTCCCTCCCACTCTGCCGAGGACATGTGGGGCCTCCTTCACTGCCGCTCCCTCACCACGCATTCATAATCATCTGATCGAAGAAATTCCTCCTCATCTTTGTCTTAAATGTGTCACCCTTGTTCAGAAATTATAGCCTCTGGCCCATATTCTCCCACAAGGGAAAAAAAGACCGTCTGTCAAGTTGTCCAAGAATCTTGTATCTTCCAATAATGTTGCCTCTAATTTTGATATGTAAGTGGTTACAGAATCAAAACTACTCAAACTCTCCTCATAAGACAGTTCCTCCAAACTGAGTAAGTACTCAGTTCACCTTGTCTGGATGGCCTCCAGTAGCCAGGATATCTTTTCAGAGATAAGGGAGCCAAAGCCATTCAGAGGTTGTGCCTTGTACATTTTTTCACAAAACCTCCGCACTTTTCTGTTCCATTCCCTTTGGAATAAAGGGCAACGTTCCATTCAGTCACAATGTCAGGTGTATTCCAGACCCACGTCTGCAGCAATTGAGCAGGAGATAGGTAGACAATTTGCTAAGGTATGTAACATTATATGAGGGGATTTCAACCACCCCAATATTAATTACAATAATCATACAATAAAAGGTTAGACAAAATAAATTTCTTGAAATGTATTCAGGAGAGCTTTTCATATCGCCAGAAAGATGGTGTTTCACGGGACAGTGTTGAAGAGTGTGGTGCTGGAAAAGCATAGCCAGTCAGGCAGCATCCAATGAGTAGGAGAATTGACACTTCGAGCAAGGAGAGCTAATGCTCGAAATGTCGACTCCCCTGCTCCTCAGATGCTGCCTGACCGGCTGTGCTTTTCCAGCACCACACTCTTCCACTCTGATCTGCAGTCCTCACTTTCTCCCTCAAGGGACAGTGACTGGTTCTGGGAATCTCTGCAGGAGTTCCTCATGGTAGTGACCTAGGCCCAGTCATCTTCAGCTGGTTCATCAATGACCTTCCCTCCATCATAAGGTCAGTAGTGGGGATGTTCACCAATTGTTACACAATGTTCAGCACCATTCACGACTCCTCAGACTCTGAAGCTGTTTGTGTAAATGCAACAAGATCCGGACAATATCCAGGCTTGGTCTGACAAGTGCCAATTAACATTTGCACCACACAAATGCCAGGCTCTGACCATCACCAATTAGAGACAATCAACTCACTGTCCCTTGACACTCAATGGTGTTACCATCATTGAATCCCCTGCTATCAACGTCCTGGGCGTTATCATTGATCAGAAATACAACTGGTCTCACCACATGAACACAGTGGGAACAAAAGCAATTCAGAAGCTAGTAATTCTGCAGTGAGTAACTCACTTGCTGACTCCCCAGAGCCTGTCCAGCATCTACAAGGCATAAGTCAGGAGTGTGATGGAAAATTGCCTGGATGAGTGCGGCTCCAACAACGTTCAAGAAATTTGACACCATTCAGGACAAAGCAGCCCACTTGATTGGCACCACATCCACAAGCGTCCATCACTTATGCTCAGTAACAGCAGTGTGTACTATCTACAAGATGCACTGCAGGAATTCAGAGATCTTCAAACAGCACTGATTGATTTGTTGCCATGTGTAGCAAAATACAGAGACAAGCTTTGTTAACATGCCGTATAGTCAGATCATAGTAGGCAAAGATGTACAAATCAAAAAGACCTGGTCAGAGACATACAGGTTATATTGCACAGGGTGTGCACGGGCAGCATCAAAGTCAGCAAGATCAGTATTATTTGAGGATTGACATTCTGTTCATCGGTCAAAAACAGCTGAGAAGAAGCTGTTCCTGAACCTGCTGGTGAATGTGTTCAGGCTTCTGCCTGACAGAAGAGATTGTAGGAAATCATTACCAGGGTGTGATGTGTCTTTGATGTTGTTGGCAGCCTTTCCATGGCAGTGAGCTGTGTAAGTGGAATCCATGGATGGAATGTTGGCTTTGTGACGGCCTGGGCTGTGCACACAAACGTCTGTTGTTTCTTATGCTCTTGGGTAGAACAGTTGCTGTACCAGCCCGTTATACACCTGGACAATATAGTTTCAGTCGTGCATCTGTAGACGTTGGTGAATGTCTTGATGGAAATGACAAATTTCCTGAGCCACCTGAGGAAGAACAGATGTTGTGGTGCCTTCTTGACCGTCACATCTACGTGGGCAGTCCAGGACAGATTGTCAGTTATCATCGCTCCAAGGAACCTAACGCTCTGCACCCCTTCAACCTCAGTTCCATTGATGGGCAGTCGTATTCTCCTTTATTTTCTGAAATCAATGATCACTTCTTCAGTTTTGCCGATGTTGAGACAGAGGTTGTTCTCATTGAGTCATGTTACCAAGCTCTCGATCTTCCTTGTTGTTGGATATCCCGGTGTTGGATTGGGGGAAGCCAGATTCTGTGAATATAAGGCAGGATCTACCCAAAATAGACTGGGAACAGCTAGTTGAGTGTAAATCTGCAGCACAGCAGTTCGAGTTATTAGGCAAGAGACAGGCCCAACATGTTCCCTCAGGGCGAAATGTGGGAGCAACAAGCCCAGAGAACCCTGAATGTTTCAGAATATTCAGGAGTGGATAAAACGTAAAAGAGGGATGTAGAACAGTGACAGTGGAATCCATCTAACCTGCACATCTTTAGGTTGTGGGGGGAAACATACACCGACTCCTGGAAGAATGTGCAAACTCCGCACAGTAGCCTGAGGCTGGAATTGAACCTGAATCTTTTGTGGTGTGAGGCACTGAGCCACCATGCCACCCTAAATCATAAACCTGACTCAAACTTCAGTGTATGCAATGGACCAGCCCTTTGGGGAACAGAAGAGCAATGGTGATTCAATGCCAGAGAAAGACAAGTCTTCAATGAAAGAACTTTGTTTTTAACTGTGCCCCACCATTCTAGTTTCGAGGAGGAAGCACCCTCTCAGAGTCTTCGTTGTCGAGCTGCCTTAAGATCTTATACGTTGTTCTTAAAACGCCATTGTGTATAAACCCAATCTGCTCAACTCTTCCTCAGAGAAGAAACATTGAATATAAGAACAGGATGAGGCCATTCCATTCAATATGTTCACGGCTGATCTTGCAAATCAGTCCCTTCTTGCTACTTTCTCCCTTTAATCCCACAATTTATGTTTTTGTATCAAAAACATCTTTCCTGCATCTACAATTCTAATTCTGTTTAAATTTTCTGTGAGATAGAGTCATACAGCATGGAAACAGACCCTTCGGTACAACTCAGCTACGCTAATCATACCGAGATCTATTTGACAGCGTTTGGCCCATATCCCTCTAAAACCTTCCTATTCAGACACCAATTGAGATGTCTTTTAAAAATTATAATTTTATCAGCCTCTGCAACTTCCTCTGGCTGCTCATTCCATACATGTACCAACCTCTGTATGAAGAGGTTCACTGTGAGGTCCCTTTCAAATATCTCCCCTCTCACCATAAAGCTATCCCCTCTGGCTTTAGACACCCCCAGCCAAGGAAAAGGCCCTTGGCTATTCTCCCTATCCATACCCTTCATGATTTTATAAACCCCTGTAAGATCAACCCTCAGCCTCCGAATCTCCAAGGTAAAACATCTGAGCCTACTCAGTCACTCCCTGTAACTCCCCTTAGATCTCCCCTCATTCTTCTAATCTCCAGTGAATATAATCCTAACCAATGTAATTTCTCCTCAAATGTCAGTTCTGCCATCCCAGGAAGCAGATTGGTAAATCTTTGCTGCACTCCCTCCCTTGCCAGAACATTCTCTCTCAGATGAGGCGACCAAATCCGCACGCAAATTTCCTATTGTGGTCTCACTGAGGCACCGTGCAGTTGCAGCAAGACATCCCTGCTCCTGTACTTGAATTCCCTAGCTCCGAAGACCAATATACCATTTGTGTCAACGTAACATAGTTCCCAGCGTCACGCATTCCAGGAATCAGTCTAGGAGCCTTCAGGTAGTCTGACAGGAGCCTGCTGTGTGAATGTTTAATGTGAGGAATCTGCGATTTTCTGAATAATGCCACTCGATACAGCCCATTTTGTGTGTATTTTATTTCTGTCTCTGTTTTTCATCCTGACCTTTGGGGAGTATGATGTTGCCTGAGCACAGCGACGTTGTACAATTTTCACTCTATTCCTGCACTCAAGTCCAAATCCAAATCCAACTGGATGAAAGCAAACAGAAAGGACGGAGCTGACACTTTGGGAGAGGTGACACACAGGCATTAAAGCAGTATGTTTATCAATTAATGTTGGACCCGAATACTATTGATTCTCACATTCATTGTCAATACGGAAAGAGGTCAAACTTGACTGTGACAATCCTCAAACAACTCGATCATCTATAACAAACTACTGGAGAAATGCAGCAGGTCTGGCAGCATCTGTGCAGAGAGAAACAGAGTTAACGTTTCAAATCTGGTACTGGAATGCCATCCTGAATAGGAAATATGTTGCAGTTTCCTCAATTTCTCTGGTTCAAAATGCTGGAATTCCTGCCCTTAAGGGCACTGTGGGTCCACCGCCATTACATGGACTGCATTGGTTCAAGAAGGCAGCTCACCACCATCTTCTCAAGGTACAACTAGGGATTGGCAAGAAATGCTGGGCCCACCAGCGATGCCCATGTCTGGTGAATGAATACAATGCTAATTTTCAAATTCAGCTGATGCTTCAGTTCTTGTCAACAGCAACATTCCCATTGATTCCTGGTAAGGAATCCTGGACTACCTAACCAGACACCTATCATACACCTGTTGATAAGGTGGACTTTGGGTGGTACAGCACACTACTGCCTAGGGTTCAATTGAACCAGCCACCTGGATTCAATTCCAGCCTTGCGCAATTGTCTGTATGGAGTTTGCACACTCTCTGTGGGTTTGCTCCGGTTTCCTCCCAAAGTCCAAAGAGGTGCAGGTTAGGTGAATTGTCCATGCTAAATTGCCCATAGTGTCAGGTGAAGGTAGGACTGGGTCGGCGTGGGCTTGTTGGGCCGAAGGGCCTGTTTCCACACTGGAAGTAACCTAATCTTTAAATTGAACTTGAACACCCACTCTCCAATGATCAGATCTGCCTTCAGTCATTGGGGCTCTGCCTCTCTCATGGTCAGAGCTTAATTCAGTTACGGATACACCCTCTCTATTGGTGGGATTTGTCTTTAATTTGCACATCTCTCCCAATCTGTTGGCAAATCCTACCTTGAGACACTGATTGTCTCTAACTCCTGCGTTCAATCACCACCCTTTTCTCATTCTATTGGTCAACTGTGGCATCAGTCACTACCTTTTCCTCATTCTATTGGTCAGTCCTGCCTTCAGTCACCACCTTCCCTTATTTTATTGGTTAGAGGCACCTTCAGTCACCAGCCCACTTCCTCTTTATTGGTCGGTCCTGCCGTCAGTTACCACATTTCTCCAGTCTATTGGTGAGACGCGCCTTCAGTCATCAACCCTCTCCCTCTCTATTGGTCAGTGCTGCTTTAAGTTGCTGGTAGAATGTTTCGAAAGGTGAGTGTCCTCACCCTCGTCAGTCCTCTCTATCGATTGGTCAAGCCTGGCCTTTAGGTGGACCGTAAATCGACCGTTCCCTGTTTCTATTGGTCAAGACTGCCTTCAGTCACAGGTATGCCAATGTGCTATTGGCTAATCGCGCCTTCAACCATCTGAGCTCTCCTTCTCTATTGGTTAATCCTGCTATCAGTCAACCTTTCTCTCCCTCTCTATTGGTGAACACATCACAAACTCACGAGCAGAGGGAGGGAACACCAGCATGTGGTGACGTCACAAACCTCTGCTGAAATCTGGAGGAACAGCATCCCATCTTCAGATTGGACACTTTACAAACTTCTGGACTTAGTATTGAGTTCAACACCTTCAAATTGTGGACTCACTCCCATCCCTTTCCTTCCTTTTAGCTTTCCTTGTCACATTCTCAGTCACCATGTCCTCTCTCCTCAGTCCCCATCCCAGTGGGACTGTCTGCTCCATCCCAGTCTGGGTTGTGCCATTCTCACATTCCCACCACTCAATCTGAATTATCAACCCCCTTTCTCGCCCAGCACTCCAAGACCCATTCCCCCACTATAGCATAGATGCTGCCCCTCAACACTTCACATTGTAGGAGAGTGTTACTGGGTTGGGAGGGAGCTTTGATGATGTTGGCAGCCTTTCCCTGACAACGAGAAGTGTAAATGGAGTCCATGGATAGGAGGTTGGCTTCCGTGATGGTCTTGTGAGAAACAAAGCTCACTCACTTCAATAATTTCAGTCCGAGACAAGATCTGAATCAGTCGTGTCATTTATTTCACACTTGCAAGTGGGTGAGGTGTCCACTGTCCACAAGGCAGGGACAAAGACACATTGAATTCAACAAATACACAATATTTATGTAATTTGGTTCCTATTTTTTATCACATTGCTCCTCCCCATTTACATCTTCCACTTCTCTAAGACCGGCACCCATTACTCCTGTTTATCTCTTGCCTTATCTGGCCTTGTCTGTATGCTGCCTGACCTGCTGCGCTTTTCCAGCAACACATTTTCAGCAGTTGCTGTACCAGGCCATTACACACCCAGACAGTGTGCTTTCGATGGGGCATCTGTAAATGTTAGTGAGGGTCATTATGGACATGCCGAATTTCCTAAGCCACCTGAGGAAGAGGAGATGTGATTTTGTCTCCTTGACCGTCGCATCGATGTGGTAGGTCCAGGACAGGTTGTCGGTTATCATCGCTCTGAGGAAATTGATGCTCGCAACCTCCGTTCTGTTGATGTAGACGAGTGTGTGTCCTCCTTTCTTCCTGAAGTCAATGATCAGATAACATTTCACGACTTGGGACAGAAACTTTATTGAACCAAAAGTCTTGTTGGATTGTTAATCTTTAATTAATAGTTAACATGGTAAAATCTCATTTTGGTCAAGTCTCATTTTGGGAAAATGTGATTTAGATTCCTGAATCCAAGTTTACTTTTGAGAGCGAACAGAAAGAGAGCTTTGAGAATGTTTTACATCGAACCAGTTGGAGTGGGATCTGTAATGCACTGCCTGGGAGGGGAGTTGAGGTGGGGAACCACGCAAATTTTAAACTATCACTGAGTTGAGCACTTGAAGCACCGCAACATTCAAGGCTTCGAGCCTTCAGCTACGAAGTGGGCCTAATGTAGGTAGTCATGTAGTTTTGGCAGGACAGACTTGATGATGTGTTCTAGCAGTGTAAGTGAGAGAAAGAGAGGACAGCCTGAGTGATACATATATATACATATGTATAAAATAGAAACTGCGGGAGAAAGGAGAGGTAGAAAGGCAGAGAGATTAATAAGGATAGATAGACAAACAGAAAAAAAGACACTTATATGGAGTCATAGTGATGTACAGCACGGAAACGAACCCTTCGGACAATATGTCCATGCCGACATGATATCCCAACCAATCTAGTCCCACCTGCCAGCACCCGGCCCATATCCCTCCAAACCCTTCCTATTCATATACGTATCCAAATGCCTTTTAAATGTTGCAGTATACCAGCCTCCACCACTTCCTCTGGCAGCTCATTCCATACACAAACCACCCTCTGCGTGTAAAATGTTGCCCATTAGGTCTCTTTTATATCATACCCCTCCCACCCTAAACCTATACCCTCTAGTTCTGGACACCCCACCCCAGGAAAGACTTTGTCTATTTATCCTATCCATGCCCCTCATTATTTTATAAACCGCGATAAGGTCACCCCTCTCGCTCCGATGCTCCAGGGAAAACAGCTCTAGCCTCGGAGAGATATAAAGGCAGGCACATTGATAAGAGAGATAGAAAAACAGAAACCAAAGGGCATCCTCTGTACTGTATGTTTCTATCATCAATGCAACATTTAAACATTTAAGTGTATTTAAGGTAATGGGAATTTTGGATTTCCAATGTGTTTTCACGATAGATTTTGAGCCATAGTTGTATCACACATTATATCACAAGCAAAGCTTCTCATTCTGGAAGGAAAATAAAACAGCCACATGAAGGTGCCCATGTGCAAATGCAAATATTTAAAAACAATGTTAAAATTCTGGCAATATGTCTTGTTGCAATTACCTCTCATTTCACAATGTCCACATTGAGCCTGAGGCTGTGTTATTGTATGTACCATTGTGGATTGAACACTAGGTGACGCTGCCCTCTGCATGTGTCGTTGCCATCGAGTCCATCCCTCCAGTCACCAACAGAGGGCAGTGTTGTAACACTTCCAAAACAGGAGGGAAACAAGTTTGAGAAATTTCTCCATCCCTTCACAACTCAGCTCCTTTCGCTTTTATCTTCTCGCTATCTCTCTCTGTTAATCCCTTTATATTCTGCATTCCCTGTCTCTCTACGTTTCTGTCTCTATCGTTCTCTCTGTCTTTTTATCTTTATCTATCTCATTGCCTTTCTGTCCCTCTTTACCTATCCCACACATTCCTATCTCTTTCCCTCTCTCTGCTTTTCCATCTCTGTAGCAGGCCCTCTGCCATTCTCTCTCTCTCTCGCTGAGTCTCTGCTTTTCAATCTCTCTGTTTCTCTGTCTTCTTATTTCTCTGTTCTATCTTGCTGTTACCATCTTTCCACCTTTCTCTCAGTCTATATGTTTTTATCTCTTTATCCGTCTCTCTGCCTTTCCGTCCTTCACCATGTGTTTATCTTCCTTTCCATCTCTCTAAATCAGTCTCTCTCCCTTTCTCCCTCGAGCTATCTCTGTGCCTTTATATCACTCTTCACCTTTCTCTCCTCCTTTCTGTTTCTCTTATCTGTTTCTTTTGTCTTTCTATCACTTATTATCTCTCTTCCTGCCTCGATCTCTCGGATTGTCATTGGTCTGATCAATATCACAACCTCCACAGGATCCCAATGCCGACCTCTGGCCCACACCCAATCTAACGATCTTGAAACTGAAAGGTTTGACCCCTGACATTGAGGAGACATCTTTGTTTTGTTCATACCTTTCAGTGGAAATGCCTTCCACAGCAATTCTCTTCACTTTCCTCATTTCCATCATAATTTCATCTGAGATGAGGAGCAATTTCTTCAACCAGACAGGAATGAGCCTGTGGTGTTCTTTGCCACAAAAAACAGTCAAAGCCAAAATAGCGACTGTTTCAGGAAGGGGATAGATATAGTTCTGTGGGCTAAAGGGATCAAAGGTTATTGTGTTGAAAGCAAGAACAAGGGACTGAGGTGGATGTTCAGCCATAATTATGTTGAATGGTGGAGCAGGTTTGAAAGGCTGAATGACCTACTCCTGCTCCCATTATATTTGTGCTGTGTTCAATCCATATGTTATTCTGCAATATTTTGTGAATGTGTGAATGTCTGTGCGAGAGAGAGAGAGAGAGAAAGTGTGTGTGTGTCTCTTTGTGTGTGAGAGAGGTAGCAACTGTGTGTGGGAGAGGGAGTTTGTGTGTGCGACAGAGAGTGTGTATGTGTGTGAGAGGGAGTGTGTGAGAGAGAGAAGGAGTGTGTGAGAGAGCAAGGGAGTGTGTGAGAGAGAGAGGGAGTGTGTATGTGTGAGAGAGAGGGAGTGTGTGGGTGAGAGAGAGGGAGTGTGTGTGTGAGGGAGCGACTGTGTGAGAGAGAGGGAGTGTTTGTGTGTGAGAGAGAGGGAGTGTGTGGGTGTGAGAGAGAGGGAGTGTGTGTGTGTGAGGGAGCGACTGTGTGAGAGAGGGGGAGTGTGTGTGTGTGAGAGAGAGGAAGTGAGTGTGTCTGTGTGTGTGTGTGAGAGAGAGGGAGTGTGTGTGTGTGTGAGAGAGGGAGTGTGTGTGTGTGTGTGTGTGACATTCCAATGGAGGGGGTTTCTTCTCTCTGTTGGATCTAAACTGTTCATTGCAGAGAGGGAGAAAAACAAGGGAGAGGGTTACAAGCGTGTCCCCGAGACTGTTGACAGAAATTTAACGATGAGATTGAATGGATATTTCACCCCATTCTTCAGCTCCTCTCTGAATTTAGTCTGGGTCACGACATAAATACCTGTGTTAGTGCATGTACTGAGTACTTGCAACATCTTTGATGTGCGGTATGTGGTGGAGTTCGGGTCAATATAGGAGTAATATGGTATCATATCTGCAATTCGCCGGTAAATGATGTACACAATGTGTAACACCCATAACAGGATGAAACTGCCTGAAATGCTCAAGAGTAAAATAATGGATTTCCGGCGACTCTTCATCTCTGGATCATTGTGCTCATCTCTGTAGCTTTTGCCCCGAAGTCCTCTTCGAACTTTACTTGCTACTGAAATGTGTCTGACTGTCAAAACATTGAGCAGCAGAATTAAAAAGAAAGGGATAAAAGGGGTTAAAATGTAATGAATCAGTTCTAATGCAGCCCATCCAGGGGATGTGTGGAAGCTTGGTTTAGTGACACAATTCCAGGGAACATTACCAATTACATATTCAGGTTCCTTTACAAAGCACCAAGGGACAGACTCCAAACAGCCCAGCAGGCTCACTGTTGCTATAACCACAGTCGCAGTTTTCTTGGTGCAATATTTTGTTTTCAGCTTCTCGCAACAAATGGCCACAAATCGATCCACGGTGAAAGCAACTGTGAGCCACACAGAGACAACAGTGGCTGCCACGGCTGAAAAATAAATGACAATGCAGAGAGGAGTAATGAAAATGAAGGAATCTGCAAAATAAATTGAGGCTGACCACCTCAATAAGGGATCGGTGATAACGACAAGAAGATCGGTAGCTGCCATTCCAACAAGGTAGCAAGTGATACATGGCGAGAGACCACACTTGCCTCGGCATAAGATCACAATGGCCACCAGGTTAACTATCAGTGAGAAGGCGAGAGGAAAAGATCAATCAGCAACTGCACATTTAATTTTGTCTTCACATCCTGTACCCTGTTCACCAGTCTAATATCCAAATCCAGCCAAACAGTGAAGTGACTATCAATGTTTTAGTGCTTTTCCAGATGCTCCAAGCTTCCACCTCTGCCTGCACAATTTTCATTTAATCTGCATGCATGGAATGAAGACAATCTAAACTGTCTTCTAGATATCAACCCAATAAACTAACGCTCCTCAAATTTTAAAGTGTACTGAGTATGATCCCTGTTGAGAAGAAACAAAAACAAAGATACAAACATACCAAACTGTCCAAGGGGAAAGGAAAACCAATGGACAAAGTTCCTGTTATCTAACTTTTATACTAATATCCAAAGCAAAGTCAATATAAATTAAACATGAATTGATGGCAAATTGCAGTAAGTTAATGGTTAACAGGTAGACAACTCAGCATGTATGTGACAAATTACTGCCATAATATCTGTCAAGACAGTCCTGAAGAAGGGTTACACCTGAAATGTCGACTTCTCCACTTCCTGATGTTGACCAGCCTGCTGTGTTCTTCCAGCCTACTGCCTGTATATTTAAGACTCGAACTTCAGTGCCTTCCCTTGCAAGATACGGTTTCCCAAAGAGCAGATCTAAATTAAAAGGTGTTCCATGTGTACTTTCTTTGACACGATGGTACATTTCACAGAAGCTGTGAGTCTACACCCCTTCATTCTTGGCTGCATACATCAATTGAGACTTCCTTTTTCTGACCTGTCAGTGGAGACATTATGCACTGTGGGCCAATTCACAGCTCTCATTTGTTTTGATGTAATAGAAACAGTGAAAACTTTGACTTGCATATCACCCACTCCAACAGCCAGCCTTCGATTCTCATTTTCCAATGACATCAGCATCTTCTTCCCTTGCAAAAACCCACTTTCAGGGATCCATATTACATACTTTCCCTTGCACGGGAATGTTGGGGTTTTGGACCCTTTGCTCTGAACTCACACACACCAGGGCCTGTGAATATTTCAACCCAATGTTTCTTACAGATATGGACAGAACCTGCATTATAATTCACGATCAATACTGACGGAAAAGTTATCAATCACTTCAGTTCCATATATCAGGACAAACCTCACCCTCAGAATACATATCCAGCTCAACAATGCCCCATGCCCACCTCCTCCATAATAAACAGCAGAAAATTCACTTATCAGAACACTTTATTGCAGAGAACAGGTGTTCTGATAAACCCATATAATATGTGGTGCCTTGTCAATCTCTGAAAAAAAGTTGATTTAAAAAGTTACACTGCGGTTAACCCCACAAAGTGAAATTATTAACACTCCCTGATGGTCTGATTCCTGCTCTTAACACAGATATGTAATTCCAATATGTTCAGGGAGAGAAGGACCCTGCAATAATACCACCTTTCATCAGCAAAGACAACTATCAATATAGCGTGAAACATCAGAAAATACATTATCATGCAACTGTTGGACAGACCAGATGGCTGTCTAAAACAGTCACATGTAATGTCAGGAACAGCCAACAATAGATCTACAACACTATTAAATGTGATAACATCTTACCAGGAACTCCAACAGCTGAAATTAAAGGATAATAAACACGCCTGATCTCCCATAATACAGAATAGCCCATTTCTGTGAAAAACAGTGATTTCTGTTGGTTTGTGCCCAAGACTCTGACGAGGTCTTTCAGCTGATCCACTCTGATAGGTTTTATATGGAGAATAAATCTCCACTGACATTGTTATTCACCTGTTCATTTAGATTATTTACGAGAAATTGAACAAACACATTCCCTCAACAGACTCGTCTCTGATGTGGTGTTTGGAAAATAACGATTTCACGGTCCAGAAGCTATTGCTTGGGACGATCTCAGTAATGAAGCTGGAATCAGTTCATTTACTAATTTCATGTAATCTTCAAGAGCAAATTCACTGTCATCGATACAATTATAAATGTGACAGATTTCTCCACTCTTCAACTTTATCAGGGACCCCAAAATTCGTGCTTCCCTTTGTGCTACAGTTTTCCATTCACAATACCAAGTCCCAGATTGAGTCCACATTCAGCACTTCAGCCTGTGAATAGCTGAGTGCAATAATAGAGGATTGATAATATTTCCTTTTGCCCTCCTGCTCAAGCCTGTTTCTCTGAAAGTGTTCACCTGTTCATTCTACATCGACTGTTAACTTCAGTCAAATCAGAATTCTTTTAGTTCCTGGCTGTGTTTGTCCTTCTCAATACTGGCTGATGACCCTACCTCTATCCTCCATCCATGTCAATTGATCCAAAACTCTGCTGTCTGAGGTCAGGCTCACGTAATCCCACTCCCACCTCACCATAAGAATCACCAAAACCCATCATCTTCCAGATTCCCAATGCCCCATATTCAAAATATTCATACTTTGGGTAAGAATCGCACTACACTTTCCATGGTACACTTTATTCACAACTTGTATAAAGTTATGTTTGATAACATTGAAAATTGACTCCATACAATGTTACAGATATTTCAGTTTTTTCAAAAAATGATGAACAAAAGGAGCAAGAGTAATGTGTGAAAAAGACTTTTCACACAACGAGTGGGTCGGCTGTGGGTCATGCTGCCTAGAAATGTAATGGAGGCGGGTTCAATTGTGGTTTTCAAGAGTACATGGCATGTTTATTTGGATAAAAATTGCACGTGAAAGCTTGGAGTGACAGGCAGGAAGTCAACACTGGGTAACAATGTTCATTTGAAGAGCTGCTCCATTCATTTTGTTGTTGAAAACATTGACCTCATCAGAATGCACCTCCATTGCGATCTCACCCCATTTCAGTTCTGCTCCACGCAACTCGCTGGGTCATGCAATGCATTTCTCCCCAAAATATCCAGAGCCCCAGCACTCATCATAAAGAACTCATTTGGCCTTACTGAGACTTAGGGTTAAGTCAGAAAATCCCTCCCTTTGGTAATCTTAAGTGTCTGCTGTCAGTGTGAGGGAATGGATGAATGGATGAAAGAGTAGGTTGATAGTATGAGTAAGTATGTGAGGATCATGGGTAATTGGGTGTGAGAAATGAGTGATACGTTTGGAGGAGGTGACAGTCCGTGGTATAAAGACTAGACTGTGATTTCAGAGACCCAGGGATTGTCTTGGGGTCCCAGATTTGAATCTCCACCATGGCTGATGGAATTTGAATTTTGTTTTTCAAGCCTGGAATTAAGAGTGTGATGATGATCAATCCATTGTCTGGCCAAAAATACATGTTATCACCAATATCCTTGAAGGAAGGCATCTGCAGTCTATACCTGGTCTAGTCGACATGAGACTACAGACCAACAGCAATGTCGTTCACTCCTAACAGCTTCTCTGGGCAATTACGGTTGGGAAGCAATTGCTGCCTAGAAAAGAATTCTCTCTTCCCATGAACAAATTTTTAAAAAAAATTAAATTCTGTAATTTTGGGTGGCTCAGTGATTAGCCTCACAGTGCCAGGAACCCATCTTCACGTACCTGTCTGTGTGGAGTTTACACATTTGACCTATATCTACGTATATTTCAAAGGCCAAAGATACGCAGTTTAGGGGATATGGCAGTGCTCAACTGTCCATATTGTCCAGAGATGTGCAGGCTAGGGGGACTAGCCATGGGAAACGTGGGGTTGCAATAATTGGGTGGGAACTGACTTTGAAGGGTCAATACATACTCAATGTGCCAAGTATCCTCTATCTGTTTGTCGGGATTATATGAGTGAAGGTGTGAGTGGGTGGGGTGGTAGGCTGACAGCTGAATGAGTTGGTACGTGTGTCAGGTAATGGGGGTGAGTTGGTGGGAAGGTCGAGGTGCAGGTGGGTGGCTGAGTTGAGAAGTAGGTGAGACGGCAGGTGGATGCAGTGGCAGGTAGGTCAGGGGATAGATGGACAGTCAGGTCAGGCGGCTTGGTTCCCTCTGGGGTGAGTCTAATCCATCTGGAGTCAGTCAGTTAGGTTGTGGAGCTAGTCACATCTCACAGGTGAGATGGTTGGTCATACCATCATGGTGAGATATGTCGGGGTGCAGTCTGGGCTTCTCAGGAAAAAACAATGACTACAGATGCTGGAAACCAGAGTCTAGATTAGAGTGGTACTTGAAAAGCACAGCCGTTCAGGTAGCATCCAAGGAGCAGTAAAATCGATGTTTCGGGCAAAAGCCCTTCATCAGGAATATAGGCAGAGAGCCTGAAGGGTGGAGAGATAAATGAGAGAAGGGTGGGAGTGGGGAAAAAATAGCATAGCATACAATAGGTGGATGGGAACAGTGCTGAGCTGGAAGTTTGGAACTGGGGTTAAGTGGGGGAAGGGGAAATGAGGAAACTGGTGAAGTCCACATTGATGCCCTGGGGTTGACGTTTTCCAAGGCGGAAGATGAGGCATTCTTCCTCCAGGTGTCTGGTGGTGAGGGAGCAGCAGTCGAGGAGGCCCAGGACTCTGGTACACCCTCACCAATCAACCACACCACCCTGTGACCCAACATTTCAACTCTCCCTCCCACTCTGCCGAGGACATGTAGGGCCTGGGCCTCCTACACTGCCGCTCCCTCACCACGCATTCATAATCATCTGATCAAAGAAATTCCTCCTCATCTTTGTCTTAAATGTGTGATCCTTGTTCAGAAATTATAGCCACTGTCCCATATTCTCCACAAGGGGAAAAAAAGACCTTCTGTTAAATTGTCCAAGAATCTTGTATCTTCCAATAACGTTGCCTCTAATTTTGATATGTAAGTGGTTACAGAATCAAAACTACTCAAACTCTACTCATAAGACAGTTCCTCCAAACTGAGTAAGTACTCAGTTCACCTTGTCTGGATGGCCTCCAGTAGCCAGTATATCTTTTCAGAGATAAGGGAGCCAACGCCATTCAGAGGTTGTGCCTTGTACATTTTTTCACAAAACCTCTGCACTTTTATGCTCCATTTCCTTTGGAATAAAGGCCAATGTTCCATTCAGTCACAATGTCAGGTGTGTTCCAGACCCACGTCAGCAGCAATTGAGCAGGAGATAGGTAGGCAGTTTGCTAAGGTATGTACAATTATATTAGGGGATTTCAACCACCCCGATATTAATTGCAATAATCATACAATAAAAGATTAGACAAAATAGATTTCTTGAAATGTATTCAGGAGAGCTCTTCATATCGCCAGAAAGATGGTGCTTCAAGGGACAGTGTTGAAGAGTGTGGTGCTGGAAAAGCATAGCCAGTCAGGCAGCATCCAATGAGTAGGAGAATTGACGTTTCGAGCAAGGAGAGCTAATGCTCAAAATGTCGACTTGCCTGCTCCTCAGATGCTGCCTGACCGGCTGTGCTTTTCCAGCACCACACTCTTCTACTCTGATCAGCAGTCCTCACTTTCTCCCTCAAGGGACAGTGACTGGTTCTGGGAATCTCTGCAGGAGTTCCTCATGGTAGTGTCCTAGGCCTGGTCATCTTCAGCTAGTTCATCAATGACCTTCCCTCCATCATAAGGTCAGTAGTGGGGGTGTTCACCAATTGTTGCACAATGTTCAGCACCATTCACGTCTCCTCAGACTCTGAAGCAGTTTTGTGTAAATGCAACAAGGACCGGACAATATCCAGGCTTGGTCTGACAAGTGCCAATTAACTTTTGCACCACACAAATGCCAGGCTATGACCATCACCAATTAGAGACAATCTAATCACTGCCCCTTGACACTCAATGGTGTTACCATCACTGAATCCCCTGCTATCAACGTCCTGGGCGTTATCATTGATCAGAAACAAAACTGGTCTCACCACATAAATGCAGTGGCAACAAAAGCAATTCAGAAGCTAGGAATTCTGCAGTGAGTAACTCACAGTGAGTAACCTGTCCACCATCTACAAGGCATAAGTCAGGAGTGTGATGGAAATTTGCCTGGATGAGTGTGGCTCCAACAACATTCAAGAAATTTGACACCATTCAGGACAAAGCAGCCCACTTGATTGGCACCACATCCACAAGCATCCGCTCTCTCCATCACTTACGCTCAGTAACAGCAGTGTGTACTATCTACAAGATGCACTGCAGAAATTCAGAGATCTTCAGGCAGCATTGATTGATTTGTTGCCATGTGTAGCAAAATACAGAGACAAGCTTTGTTAACATGCTGTATAGTCAGATTATAGTAGGCAAAGATGTACAAATCAAAAAGACCTCATCAGAGACATACAGGTGAAATTGCACAGGGTGTACACGGGGCAGCATCAAAGTCAGCAAGATCAGTATTATTTGAGGATAGACATTCTGTTCATTGGTCAAAAACAGCTCGGAAGAAGCTGTTCCTGAACCTGCTGGTGAATGTGTTCAGGCTTCTGCCTGACAGAAGAGATTGTAGGAAATCATTACCAGGGTGCGATGTGTCTTTGATGATGTTGACAGCCTTTCCATGGCAGTGAGCTGTGTAAGTGGAATCCATGGATGGAATGTTGGCTTTGTGACGGCCTGGGCTGTGCACACAAACGTCTGCTGTTTCTTATGCTCTTGGGCAGAACAGTTGCTGTACCAGCCCGTCATGCACCTGGACAATATGGTTTCAGTCGTGCATCTGTAGACGTTGGTGAATGTCTTGATGGAAATGACAAATTTCCTGAGCCACCTGAGGAAGAACAGATGTTGTGGTGCCTTCTTGACCGTCACATCTACGTGGGCAGTCCAGGACAGATTGTCAGTTATCAGCGCTCCGAGGAACGTAACGCTCTGCACCCTTTCAACCTCAGTTCCATTGATGGGCGGGCGTATTCTCCTTTACTTTCTGAATCGATGATCACTTTTTCAGTTTTGCCGATGTTGAGACAGAGGTTGTTCTCAATGCGCCATGTTACCAAGCCCTCCATCTTCCTTGTTGTTGGATATCCCGGTGTTGGATTGGGGGAAGCCAGATTCTGTTAAAATAAGGCAGGATCTACCCAAAGTAGACTGTGAACAGCTAGTTGAGTAAATCTGCAGCACAGCAGTTCGAGTTACTGGGCAAGAGACAGGCCCAACATGTTCCCTCAGGGTGAAATGTGGGAGCAACAAGCCCAGAGAACCCTGGACGTCTAAGCATATTCAGGAGTGGATAAAATGTAAAAGAGGGATGCAGAACATTGACAGTGGAATCCACCTAACATGTACGTCTTTAGGTTGTGGGAGGAAATATACAGACTACTGGAAGAATGTGCAAACTCCACACAGCAGCCTGAGGCTGGAATTGAATTCCTCATGCTGTGAGGCAGCAGTGCTAACCACTGAGCCACCATGCCACCCCAAACCATAAACCCGACTCAACCTTGAGTGTATGCAATGGCCCAGCCCTTTGGTGAACAGATGTACAATGGCGATTCAATGCCAGAGAAAGACAAGTCTTCATTGAAAGACCCTTTGTTTTTAACTGTGCCCCACCATTCTAGTTTTGAGAAGGAAGCACCCTCTCAGAGTCTTCATTGTCAAGCTGCCTTAAGATCTTATACGTTGTTCTCAAAACGCCAGTGTGTATAAACCCAATCTGCTCAACTCTTCCTCAGAGAAGAAACATTGAATATAAGAACAGGATGAGGCCATTCCATTCAATATGGTGACGGCTGATCTTGCAAATCAGTCCCTTCTTGCTACTTTCTCCCTTTAATCCCACAATTTATGTTTTTTGTATCAAAAACATCTTTCCTGCATCTACAATTCTAATTCTGCTGAAATTTTCTGTGAGATCGAGTATTACAGCATGTAAACAGACACTTCGGTACAACTCAGCTACGCTAATCATACCGAGATCTATTTGACAGCATTTGGCCTATATCCCTCTAAAACCTTCCTATTCATACACCAATTGAGATGCCTTTTCAAAATTGTAATTTTATCAGCCTCTGCAACTTTCTCTGGCTGCTCATTCCAGACATGTACCAACCTCTGTGTGAAGAGGTTCACTGTGAAGTCCCTTTCAAATATCTCCCCTCTCACCATAAAGCTATCCCCACTGGTTTTAGACACCCCCAGCCAAGGAAAAGGCTCTTGGCTACTCTCCCTATCCATACCCTTCATGATTTTATAAACCCCTGTAAGATCAACACTCAGCCTCCGAATCTCCAAGGTAAAATATCCGAGCCTACTCAGTCACTCCCTATAACTCCCCTTAGATCTCCCCGATTCTTCTAACCTCCAGTGAATATAATCCTAACCAATGTAATTTCTCCTCAAATGTCAGTTCTGCCATCCCAGGAAGCAGATTGGTAAATCTTTGCTGCACTCCCTCTATTGCCAGAACATTCTCTCTCAGATGAGGCGACCAAATCCACACGCAAATTTCCTATTGTGGTCTCACTAAGGCACCGTGCAGTTGCAGCAAGACATCCCTGCTCCTGTACTTGAATTCCCTCACTCCGAGGACCAATATACCATTTGTGTCAACGTAACAGTTCCCAGCATCACTCATTCCAGGAAACAGTCTAGGAGCCTTCAGGTAGTCTGACAGGAGCCTTCTGTGTGAATGTTTAATGTGAGGAATCTGCGATTTTCTGAATAATGCCACTCGATACAGCCCATTTTGTGTGTATTTTATTTCTGTCTCTGTTTTTCATCCTGACCTTTGAGGAGTATGATGTTGCCTGAGCACAGCGACGTTGTACACTTTTCACTGTATTCCTGCACTCAAGTCCAAATCCAAATCCAACCGGATGAAAGCAAACAGAAAGGACGGAGCTGACACTTTGGGAGCGGTGACAGACAGGCATTAAAGCAGTGTGTTTATCAATTAATGTTGGACCCGAATACTTTTGATTCTCACATTCATTGTCAATACGGAAAGAGGTCAAACTTGACTGTGACGATCCTCAAACAACCCGATCATCGATAACAAACTACTGGCGAAATGCAGCAGGTCTGGCAGCATCTGTGCAGAGAGAAACAGGGTTAACGTTTCAAATCTGGTACTGGAATGTCATCCTGAATAGGAAATATGTTGAAGTTTCCTCAATTTCTCTGGTTAAAAATACTGCCCTTAAAAATAAGGGCATTGTGGGTCCACCGCCATTACATGGACTGCATAGGTTCAAGAAGGCAGCTCACCACCATCTTCTCAAGGTACAACTAGGGATTGGCAACAAATGCTGGGCCCACCAGCGATGCCCATGTCTAGTGAATGAATACAATGCTAATTTTCAAATTCAGCTGATGCTTCAGCTCTTGTCAACAGTAACATTCCCATTGATTCCTGGTAAGGAATCTTGGACTACCTAACCAGACACCTATCATACACCTGTTGGTAAGGTGGACTTTGGGTGGTACAGCACACTACTGCCTAGGGTTCAATTGAACCAGCCACCTGGATTCAATTCCAGCCTTGAGCAATTGTCTGTATGGAGTTTGCACTCTCTCTGTGGGTTTGCTCTGGTTTCCTCCCACAGTCCAAAGAGGTGCAGGTTAGGTGACTTGTCCATGCTAAATTGCCCACAGTGTTAGGTGAAGGTAGGAATGGGTCGGCGTGGGCTTGTTGGGCCGAAGGGCCTGTTTCCACACTGGAAGTAACCTAATCTTTAAATTGAACTTGAACACCCACTCTCCAATGATCAGATCTGCCTTCAGTCATTGGGGCTCTGCCTCTCTCATGGTCAGAGCTTAATTCAGTTACTGATACATACTCTCTATTGGTGGGATTTGTCTTTAATTTGCACATCTCTCCCAATCTGTTGGCAAATCTTACCTTCAGACACTAATTGTCTCTAACTCCTGCGTTCAATCACCACCCTTTTCTCATTCTATTGGTCAACTGTGGCATCAGTCACTACCTTTTCCTCATTCTATTGGTCAGTCCTGCCTTCAGTCACCACCTTCCCTTATTTTATTGGTTAGAGGCACCTTCGGTCACAAGCCCTCTTCCTCTTTATTGGTCGGTCCTGCCGTCAGTCACCACATTTCTCCAGTCTATTGGTGAGACGCGCCTTCAGTCATCAACCCTCTCCCTCTCTATTGGTCAGTGCTGCTTTAAGTTGCTGGTAGAATGTTTCGAAAGGTGAGTGTCCTCACCCTCGTCAGTCCTCTCTATCGATTGGTCAAGCCTGGCCTTTAGGTGGACCGTAAATCGACCGTTCCCTGTTTCTATTGGTCAAGACTGCCCTCAGTCACAGGTATGCCAATGTGCTATTGGCTAATCGCGCCCTTCAACCATCTGACCTCTCCTTCTCTATTGGTTAATCCTGCTATCAGTCAACCTTTCTCTCTCTCTCTATTGGTGAACACATCACAAACTCACGAGCAGAGGGAGGGAACACCAGCATGTGGTGACGTCACAAACCTCTGCTGAAATCTGGAGGAACAGCATCCCATCTTCAGATTGGACACTTTACAAACTTCTGGACTTAGTATTGAGTTCAACACCTTCAAATTGTGGACTCACTCCCATCCCTTTCCTTCCTTTTAGCTTTCCTTGTCACATTCTCAGTCACCATGTCCTCTCTCCTCAGTCCCCATCCCAGTGGGACTGTCTGCTCCATCCCAGTCTGGGCTGTGCCATTCTCACATTCCCACCACTCAATCTGAATTATCAACCCCCTTTCTCGCCCAGCACTCCAAGACCCATTCCCCCACTATAGCATAGATGCTGCCCCTCAACACTTCACATTGTAGGAGAGTGTTACTGGGTTGGGAGGGAGCTTTGATGATGTTGGCAGCCTTTCCCTGACAATGAGAAGTGTAAATGGAGTCCATGGATAGGAGGTTGGCTTCCGTGATGGTCTTGTGAGAAATAAAGCTCACTCACTTCAATAATTTCAGTCCGAGACAAGATCTGAATCAGTCGTGTCATTTATTTCACACTTGCAAGTGGGTGAGGTGTCCACTGTCCACAAGGCAGGGACAAAGACACATTGAATTCAATGAATTCACAATATTTATGTAATTTGGTTCCTATGTTTTATCACATTGCTCCTCCCCATTTACATCTTCCACTTCTCTAAGACCGGCACCCATTACTCCTGTTTATCTCTTGCCTTATCTGGCATTGTCTGTATGCTGCCTGACCTGCTGCGCTTCTCCAGCAACACATTTTCAGCAGTTGCTGTACCAGGCCATTACACACCCAGACAGTGTGCTTTCGATGGGGCATCTGTAAATGTTAGTGAGGGTCATTATGGACATGCCAAATTTCCTAAGCCACCTGAGGAAGAGGAGATGTGATTGTGTCTCCTTGACCGTCGCATCGATGTGGTAGGTCCAGGAAAGGTTGTCGGTTATCATTGCTCTGAGGAAATTGATGCTCGCAACCTCCATTCTGTTGATGTAGACGTGTGTGTGTCCTCCTTTCTTCCTGAAATCAATGATCAGATACCATTTCACGACATGGGACAGAAACTTTATTAAACCAAAAGTCTTGTTGAATTGTTAATCTTTAATTCATAGTTAACATGGTAAAATCTCATTTTGGTCAAGTCTCATTTTGGGAAAATGTGACTTACATTCCTGAATCCAAGTTTACTTTTGAGAGCGAACAGGAAGAGAGCTTCAAGAATGTTTTATATCCAACCAGTTGGAGTGGGATCTGTAATGCACTGCCTGGGAGGGGAGTTGAGGTGGGGAACCACGCAAATTTTAAACTATCACTGAGTTGAGCACTTGAAGCACCGCAACATTCAAGGCTTCGGGCCTTCAGCTACGAAGTGGGCCTAATGTAGGTAGTCATGTAGTTTTGGCAGGACAGACTTGATGATGTGTTCTAGCAGTGTAAGTGAGAGAAAGAGAGGACAGCCTGAGTGAGACACACACACACACACACATATGTATATATATATATATATACATATGTATAAAATAGAAACTGAGGGAGAAAGGAGAGGTAGAAAGGCAGAGAGATTAATAAGGGTAGATAGAAAGGCAAACAGAAAAAAAGACACTTATATGGAGTCATAGTGATGTACAGCACGGAAACGAACCCTTCGGACAATATGTCCATGCCGACATGGTATCCCAACCAATCTAGTCCCACCTGCCAGCACCCGGCCCATATCCCTCCAAACCCTTCCTATTCACATACGTATCCGAATGCCTTTTAAATGTTGCAGTATACCAGCCTCCACCACTTCCTCTGGCAGCTCATTCCATACACAAACCACCCTCTGCGTGTAAAATGTTGCCCATTAGGTCTCTTTTATATCGTACCCCTCCCACCCTAAACCTATACCCTCTGGTTCTGGACACCCCACCCCAGGAAAGACTTTGTCTATTTATCCTATCCATGCCCCTCATTATTTTATAAACCTCGATAAGGTCACCCCTCTCGCTCCGATGCTCCAGGGAAAACAGCTCTAGCCTCGGAGAGATATAAAGGCAGGCACATTGATAAGAGAGATAGAAAAACAGAAACCAAAGGGCATCCTCTGTACTGTATGTTTCTATCATCAATGCAACATTTAAACATTTAAGTGTATTTAAGGTAATGGGAATTTTGGATTTCCAATGTGTTTTTACCATAGATTTTGAGCCATAGTTGTATCACACATTTTATCGCAAGCAAAGCTTCTCATTCTGGAAGGAAAGTAAAACAGCCGCATGAAGCTGCCCATGTGCAAATGCAAATATTTAAAAACAATGTTAAAATTCTGGCAATATGTCTTGTTGCAATTACCTCTCATTTCACAATGTCCTCATTGAGCCTGAGGCTGTGTTATTGTATGTACCATTGTGGATTGAACACTAGGTGACGCTGCCCTCTGCTTGTGTCGTTGCCATCGAGCCCATCCCTCCAGTCACCAACACAGGGCAGTGTCTTAACACTTCCACAACAGGAGGGAAACAAGTTTGAGAAATTTCTCCATCCCTTCACAACTCAGCTCCTTTCACTTTTATCTTCTCGCTATCTCTCTCTGTTCATCCCTTTATATTCTGCATTCCCTGTCTCTCTACATTTCTGTCTCTATCGTTCTCTCTGTCTTTTTATCTTTATCTGTCTCATTGCCTTTCTGTCCCTCTTTACCTATCCCACACATTCCTATCTCTTTACCTCTCTCTGCTTTTCCATCTCTGTAGCAGGCCCTCTGCCATTCTCTCTCTCTCTCTCGCTGAGTCTCTGCTTTTCAATCTCTCTGTTTCTCTGTCTTCTTATTTCTCTGTTCTATCTTGCTGTTACCATCTTTCTTCCTTTCTCTCAGTCTATATGTTTTTATCTCTTTATCCGTCTCTCTGCCTTTCCGTCCTTCACCATGTGTTTATCTTCCTTTCCATCTCTCTAAATCAGTCTCTCTTCCTTTCTCCCCCGAGCTATCTCTGTGCCTTTATATCACTCTTTACCTTTCTCTCCTCCTTTCTGTTTCTCTTATCTGTTTCTTTTGTCTTTCTATCACTTATTATCTCTCTTCCTGCCTCGATCTCTCGGATTGTCATTGGTCTGATCAATATCACAACCTCCACAGGATCCCAATGCCTACCTCTGGCCCACACCCAATCTAACGATCTTGAAACTGAAAGGTTTGACCCCTGACATTGAGGAGACATCTTTGTGTTGTTCATACCTTTCAGTGGAAATGCCTTCCACAGCAATTCTCTTCACTTTCCTCATTTCCATCATAATTTCATCCGAGATGAGGAGCAATTTCTTCAACCAGACAGGAATGAGCCTGTGGTGTTCTTTGCCACAAAAAACAGTCAAAGCCAAAATAGCGACTGTTTCAGGAAGGGGATAGATATAGTTCTGTGGGCAAAAGGGATCAAAGGTTATGGTGTTGAAAGCAAGAACAAGGGACTGAGGTGGATGTTCAGCCATAATTATGTTGAATGGTGGAGCAGGCTTGAAAGGCTGAATGACCTACTCCTGCTCCCATTATATTTGTGCTGTGTTCAATCCATATGTTATTCTGCAATATTTTGTGAATGTGTGAATGTCTGTGCGAGAGAGAGAGAGAGAGAGAGAAAGTGTGTGTGTCTCTTTGTGTGTGAGAGAGGTAGCAACTGTGTGTGGGAGAGGGAGTTTGTGTGTGCAACAGAGAGTGTGTATGTGTGTGAGAGAGAGAAGGAGTGTGTGAGAGAGCGAGGGAGTGTGTGAGAGAGAGAGGGAGTGTGTGAGAGAGAGAGGGAGCGTGTATGTGTGAGAGAGAGGGAGTGTGTGTGTGTGAGAGAGAGGGTGTGTGTGTGTGAGGGAGCAACTGTGTGAGAGAGAGGGAGTGTTTGTGTGTGAGAGAGAGGGAGTGTGTGTGTGTGTGTGTGAACACAAATGGTGCAGACATTCCAATGGAGGGAGTTTCTTCTCTCTGTTGGATCTAAACTGTTCATTGCAGAGAGGGAGAAAAACAAGGGAGAGGGTTACAAGCGTGTCCCCGTGACTGTTGACAGAAATTTTACGATGAGATTGAATGGATATTTCACCCCATTCTTCAGCTCCTCTCTGAATTTAGTCTGGGTCACGACATAAATACCTGTGTTCGTGCATGTACTGAGTACTTGCAACATCTTTGATGTGCGGTATGTGGTGGAGTTCGGGTCAATATAGGAGTAATATGGTATCATATCTGCAATTCGCCGGTAAATGATGTACACAATGTGTAACACCCATAACAGGATGAAACTGCCTGAAATGCTCAAGAGTAAAATAATGGATTTCCTGCGACTCTTCATCTCTGGATCATTGTGCTCATCTCTGTAGCTTTTGCCCCGAAGTCCTCTTCGAACTTTACTTGCTACTGAAATGTGTCTGACTGTCAAAACATTGAGCAGCAGAATTAAAAAGAAAGGGATAAAAGGGGTTAAAGTGTAATGAATTAGTTCTAAGGCAGCCCATCCAGGGGATGTGTGGAAGCTTGGTTTAGTGACACAATTCCAGGGAACATTACCAATTACATATTCAGGTTCTTTTACAAAGCACCAAGGGACAGACTCCAAACAGCCCAGCAGGCTCACTGTTGCTATAACCACAGTCGCAGTTTTCTTGATGCAATATTTTGTTTTCAGCTTCTCGCAACAAATGGCCACAAATCGATCCACGGTGAAAGCAACTGTGAGCCACACAGAAACAACAGTGGCTGCCACGGCTGAAAAGTAAATGACAATGCAGAGAGGAGTAATGAAAATGAAGGAATCTGCAAAATACATTGAGGCTGACCACCTCAATAAGGGGTCGGTGATGACGACAAGAAGATCGGTAGCTGCCATTCCAACAAGGTAGCAAGTGATACATGGCGAGAGACCACACTTGCCTCGGCATAAGATCACAATGGCCACCAGGTTAACTATCAGAGAGAAGGCGAGAGGAAAAGATCAATCAGCAACTGCACATTTAATTTTGTCTTCACATCCTGTACCCTGTTCACCAGTCTAATATCCAAATCCAGCCAAACAGTGAAGTGTCTATCAATGTTTTAGTGCTTTTCCAGATGCTCCAAGCTTCCACCTCTGCCTGCACAATTTTCATTTAATCTGCACGCATGGAATGAAGACAATCTAAATTGTCTTCTAGATATCAACCCAATAAACTAACGCTCCTCGAATTTTAAAGTGTACTGTGTATGATCCCTGTTGAGAAGAAACAAAAACAAAGATACAAACAAACCCAACTGTCCAAGGGGAAAGGAAAACCAATGGACAAAGTTCCTGTTATCTAACTTTTATACTAATATCCAAAGCAAAGTCAATATAAATTAAACATGAATTGATGGCAAATTGCAGTAAGTTAATGGTTAACAGGTAGACAACTCAGCATGTATGTGATAAATTACAGCCATAATGTCTGTCAAGACAGTCCTGAAGAAGGGTTACACCGGAAAATTCGACTTCTCCACCTCCTGATGTTGCCCGGCCTGCTGTGTTCTTCCAGCCTACTGCCTGTATATTTAAGACTATAACTTCAGTGCCTTCCCTTGCAAGATATGGTTTCCCAAAGAGTAGATCTAAATTAAAAGGTGTTCCATGTGTACTTTCTTTGACACGATGGTACATTTCACAGAAACTGTGAGTCTACTCCCCTTCATTCTTGGCTGCTTACATCAATTGAGACATCTTTTTTCTGACCTGTCAGTGGAGACATTATGCACTGTGGGCCAATTCACAGCTCCCATTTGTTTTGATGTAATAGAAACAGTGAAAACTTTGACTTGCATATCACCCACTCCAACAGCCAGCCTTCGATTCTCATTTTCCAATTACATCAGCATCTTCTTCCCTTGCAAAAACCCACTTTCAGGGATCCATATTACATACTTTCCCTTGCACGGGAATGTTGGGGTTTTAGACCCTTTGCTCTGAACTCACACACACTAGGGCCTGTGAATATTTCAACCCAATGTTTCTTACAGAAATCGACAGAACCTGTAATATAATTCACGATCAATACTGACGGAAAAGTTATCAATCACTTCAGTTCCATATATCAGGACAAACCTCACCCTCAGAATACATATCCAGCTCAACAATGCCCCATGCCCACCTCCTCCATAATAAACAGCAGAAAATTCACTTATCAGAACACTTTATTGCAGAGAACAGGTGTTCTGATAAACCCATATAATATGTGGTGCCTCGTCAATCTCTGAAAAAAAGTTGATTTAAAAAGTTACACTGCGGTTAACCCCACAAAGTGAAATTATTAACACTCCCTGATGGTCTGATTCCTGCTCTTAACACAGATATGTAATTCCAATATGTTCAGGGAGAGAAGGACCCTGCAATAATACCACCTTTCATCAGCAAAGACAACTATCAATATAGCGTGAAACATCAGAAAATATATTATCATGCAACTGTTGGACAGACCAGATGGCTGTCTAAAACAGTCACATGTAATGTCAGGAACAGCCAACAATAGATTTACAACCCTATTAAATGTGATAACATCTTACCAGGAACTCCAACAGCTGAAATTAAAGGATAATAAACACGCCTGATCTCCCATATTACAGAATAGCCCATTTCTGTGAAAAACAGTGATTTCTGTTGGTTTGTGCCCAAGACTCTGACGAGGTCTTTCAGCTGATCCACTCTGATAGGTTTTATATGGAGAATAAATCTCCACTGACATTGTTATTCACCTGTTCATTTAGATTATTTACGAGAAATTGAACAAACACATTCCCTCAACAGACTCGTCTCTGATGTGGTGTTTGGAGAATAACGATTTCACGGTCCAGAAGCTATTGCTTGGGACTATCTCAGTAATGAAGCTGGAATCAGTTCATTTACTAATTTCATGTAATCGTCAAGAGCAAATTCACTGTCATCGATACAATTATAAATGTGACAGATTTCTCCACCCTTCAACTTTATCAGGGACCCCAAAATTCGTGCTTGCCTTTGTGCTACAGTTTTCCATTCACAATCCTAAGTCCCTACATTGGGAACAGATTGAGTCCATATTCAGCATTTCAGCCTGTGAATAGCTGAGTGCAATAATAGAGGATTGATAATATTTCCTTTTGCCCTCCTGCTCAAGCCTGTTTCTCTGAAAGTGTTCACCTGTTCATTCCACATTGACTGTTAACTTCAGTCAAATCAGAATTCTTTTAGTTCCTGGCTGTGATTGTTCTTCTCAATACTGGATGGTGACCCTACCTCTATCCTCCATCCATGTCAATTGATCCAAAGCTCTGCTGTCTGAGGTCAGGCTCACTTAATCCCACTCCCACCTAACCATAAGAATCACCAAAACCCATCCTCTTCCTGTTTCCCAATGCCTCACATTCAAAATATTCATACTTTGGGTAAGAATCGCACTACACTTTCCATGGTACACTTTATTCACAACTTTTATGAAGTTATGTTTGATAACAGTGAAAATTGACTCCACACAATGTTAAAGATTTTTCAGTTTTATCAAAAAAATGATGAGCAAAAGGAGCAAGAGTGATGTGTGAAAAAGACTTTTCACACAACGAGTGGGTGGGCTGTGGGTCATGCTGCCTAGAAATGTAATGGAGGCGGGTTCAATTGAGGTTTTCAAGAGTACATGACATGTTTATTTGGATAAAAATTGCACGTGAAAGCTTGGGGTGACAGGCAGGAAATCAAACTGGTTAACAATGTTCATTTGAAGAGCTGCTGCATTCATTTTGTTGTTGAAAACATTGACCTCCTCAAAATGCACCTCCATTGCGATCTCTCCCCATTTCAGTTCTGCTCCACACAACTCGCTGGGTCATCCAATGCATTTCTCCCCAAAATATCCAGAGCCCCAGCACTCATCATAAAGAGCTCATTTGGCCTGACTGAGACTTAGGGTTAAGACAGAAAATCCCTCCCGTTTTAGCACACTAACTGCCCATGGTAATCTTAAGTATCTGCTGTCAGTGTGAGGGAATGGATGAGTGAATGAAAGAGTAGGTTGATAGTATGAGTAAGTATGTGAGGATCATGGGTAATTGAGTGTGGGAAATGAGTGATATGTTCGGGGGAGGTGACAGTCCAGTGGTATTAAGACTAGACTGTGATTTCAGAGACCCAGGGATTGGTTTGAGATCCCAGATTTGAATCTCCACCATGACTGATGTTGGAATTTGAATTTTGTTTTTAAAGCCTGGAATTAAGAGTGTGATTATGACCAACCCATTGTCTGGCCAAAAAAACATGTTATCACCAATATCCTTGAAGGAAGGCATCTGCAGTCCTTACCTGGTCTGGTCTACATGTGACTACAGACCAACAGCAATGTAGTTGACTCCTAACATCTCCTCTGGGCAATTACGGTTGGGAAACAATTGCTACCCAGAAAAGAATTCTCTCTTCCCATGAACAAATTAAAATAAAAAGATTAAATTCTGTAATTTTGGGTGGCTCAGTGATTAGCCTCACAGTGCCAGGGACCCATCTTCACGTACCTGTCTTTGTGGAGTCTACACATTTGACCCATATCTACATGTATTTCAAAGGCCAAAGATACGCAGGTTAGGTGATATGGCAGTGCTAAACTGCAAATATTGTCCAGAGATGTGCAGGCTAGGGGGACTAGCCATGGGAAATGTGGGGTTGAAGGGATAGGGTGGGAGGTGGGATGATGTTAGAAGGGTCAATACAAACTCTATCTGTTTTTCGGGATTATATAATTGAAGGTGTGAGTGGGTGGGGTGGTAGGCTGACAGCTGAATGAGTTGGTACGTGTGTCAGGTAATGGGGATGAGTTGGCAGGAAGGTCGAGGTGCAGGTGGGTGGATGAGTTGGGAAGTAGATAAGAGGGTAGGTGGATGCAGTGGCAGGTAGGTGAGGGGATAGATAGACAGTCAGGTCAGGCGACCTGGTTCCCTCTGGGGTGAATCTAATCCATCTGGAGTCAATCAGTTAGGATATGGAGCTAGTCACATCTCACAGGTGAGATGGTTGGTCATACAGTCATGGTTAGATATGTCAGGGTACAGTCTGGGCTTCTAGGTAAAAACAATGACTACAGATGCTGGAAACCTGAGTGTAGATTAGAGTGGTGCTTGAAAAGCACAGCAGTTCAGGCAGTATCCGAGGAGCAGTAAAATTGATGTTTCGGGCAAAAGCCCTGGAATATAGGCAGAGAGCCTGAAGGGTGGAGAGATAAATGAGAGGAGGGTGGGGGTGGGGAGAAAGTAGCATAGAGTACAATAAGTGAGTGGGGGAGGGGATGAAGATGATAGGTCAAGGGGAGGATGGAGTGGATAGTTGGAAAAGAAGATAGGCAGGTAGGACAAGTCATGGGGACAGTGCTGAGCTGGAAGTTTGGAACTGGGGTGAGGTGGTGGAAGGGGAAATGAGGAAACTGGTGAAGTCCACATTGATGCCCTGGGGTTGAAGTTTTCCATGGTGGAAGATGAGGCGTTCTTCCTCCAGGTGTCTGGTGGTGAGGGAGCAGCGGTCGAGGTGGCCCAGGACTCTGGGACACCCTCACCAATCAACCACACCACCCTGTGGCCCAACATTTCAACTCTCCCTCCCACTCTGCCGAGGACATGTAGGGCCTGGGCCTCCTTCACTGCCGCTCCCTCACCACGCATTCATCATCATCTGATCGAAGAAATTCCTCCTCATCTTTGTCTTAAATGTGTCACCCTTGTTCAGAAATTATAGCCTCTGGCCCATATTCTCCCACAAGGGAAAAAAAGACCGTCTGTCAAGTTGTCAAAGAATCTTGTATCTTCCAATATTGTTGCCTCTAATTTTGATATGTAAGTGGTTACAGAATCAAAACTACTCAAACTCTCCTCATAAGACAGTTCCTCCAAACTGAGTAAGTACTCAGTTCACCTTGTCTGGATGGCCTCCAGTAGCCAGTATATCTTTTCAGAGATAAGGGAGCCAAAGCCATTCAGAGGTTGTGCCTTGTACATTTTTTCACAAAACCTCTGCACTTTTATGTTCCATTTCCTTTGGAATAAAGGGCAACGTTCCATTCAGTCACAATGTCACGTGTGTTCCAGACCCACCTCTGCAGCAATTGAGCAGGAGATAGGTAGACAATTTGCTGAGGTATGTAACATTACATTAGGGGATTTCAACCACCCCGATATTAATTGCAATAATCATACAATAGAAGGTTAGACAAAATAGATTTCTTGAAATGTATTCAGGAGAGCTTTTCATATTGCCATAAAGATGGTGTTTCACGGGACAGTGTTGAAGAGTGTGGTGCTGGAAAAGCATAGCCAGTCAGGCAGCATTCAATGAGTAGGAGAATTGACGCTTCGAGCAAGGAGAGCTAATGCTCGAAATGTTGACTCTCCTGCTCCTCAGATGCTGCCTGACCAGCTGTGCTTTTCCAGCACCACACTTTTCTACTCTGATCTGCAGTCCTCACTTTCTCCCTCAAGGGACAGTGACTGGTTCTGGGAGTCTCTGCAGGAGTTCCTCATGATAGTGTCTAGGCCCGATCATCTTAAGCTGGTTCATCAATGACCTTCCCTCCATCATAAGGGGATGTTCACCAATTGTTGCACAATGTTCAACACCATTCACGTCTCCTCAGATTCTGAAGCAGTTTGTGTAAATGCAACAAGATCCGGACAATATCCAGGCTTGGTCTGACAAGTGCCAATTAACATTTGCTCCACACAAATGCCAGGCTATGACCATCACCGATTAGAGACAATCAAATCACTGCCCCTTGACACTCAATGGTGTTACCATCACTAAATCCCCTGCTATCAACGTCCTGGGCATTATCATTGATCAGAAACACAACTGGTCTCATCACATAAATGCAGAGGCATCAAAAGCAATTCAGAAGCTAGGAATTCTGCAGTGAGTAACTCACAGTGAGTAACCTGTCCACCATCTACAAGGCATAAGTCAGGAGTGTGATGGAAATTTGCCTGGATGAGTGTGGCTCCAACAACATTCAAGAAATTTGACACCATTCAGGACAAAGCAGCCCACTTGATTGGCACCACATCCACAAGCATCCGCTCTCTCCATCACTTATACTCAGTAACAGCAGTGTGTACTATCTACAAGATGCACTGCAGGAATTCAGAGATCTTCAAACAGCACTGATTGATTTGTTGCCATGTGTAGCAAAATACAGAGACAAGCTTTGTTAACATGCCGTATAGTCAGATCGTAGTAGGCAAAGATGTACAAATCAAAAAGACCTAGACTGAGACATACAGGTGAAATTGCACAGGGTGTGCACAGGGCAGCATCAAAGTCAGCAAGATCAGTATTATTTGAGGATAGACATTCTGTTCATCGGTCAAAAACAGCTGGGAAGAAGCTGTTCCTGAACCTGCTGGTGAACGTGTTCAGGCTTCTGCCTGACAGAAGAGATTGTAGGAAATCATTACCAGGGTGCGATGTGTCTTTGATGATGTTGACAGCCTTTCCATGGCAGTGAGCTGTGTAAGTGGAATCCATGGATGGAATGTTGACTTTGTGACGGCCTGGGCTGTGCACACAAACGTCTGTTGTTTCTTATGCTCTTGGGCAGAACAGTTGCTGTACCAGCCCGTCATGCACCTGGACAATATGGTTTCAGTCGTGCATCTGTAGACGTTGGTGAATGTCTTGATGGAAATGACAAATTTCCTGAGCCACATGAGGAAGAACAGATGTTGTGGTGCCTTCTTGACCGTCACATCTACGTGGGCAGTCCAGGACAGATTGTCAGTTATCATTGCTCCGAGGAACTTAACGCTCTCCACCCTTTCATCCTCAGTTCCATTGATGGGCGGGCGTATTCTCCTTTATTTTCTGAAATCGATGATCACTTCTTCAGTTTTGCCGATGTTGAGACAGAGGTTGTTCTCATTGCGTCATGTTACCAAGCTCTCTATCTTCCTTGTTGTTGGATATCCAGGTATTGGATTGGGGGAAGCCAGATTCTGTTAAAATAAGGCAGGATCTAGCCAAAATAGACTGGGAACAGCTAGTTGAGTGTAAATCTGCAGCACAGCAGTTCGAGTTATTGGGCAAGAGACAGGCCCAACATGTTCCCTCAGGGTGAAATGTGGGAGCAACAAGCCAGAGAACTCTGAATGTTTCAGAATATTCAGGAGTGGATAAAACGTAAAAGAGGGATGCATAATAGTGAGAGTGGAATCCACCTCACCTGCACATCTTTAGTTTACAGGAGGAAACATACAGAGACTACTGGTAGAATGTGCAAACTCCACACAGTAGTCTGAGTCTGGAATTGAACCTGGATAACTCGAGCTGTGAAGCAGTAGTGCTAACCACTGAGCCACCATGCCCCCCTACATCATAAACCTGACTCAACCAAGAGTGTTTGTAATGGACCAGCCCTTTGGGGAACAGAAGTGCAATGGTGATTCAATGCCAGAGAAAGACAAGTCTTCAATGAAAGACCCTTCGTTTTTAACTGTGCCCCACCATTCTAGTTTCGAGGAGGAAGCACCCTCTCAGAGTCTTCGTTGTCAAGCTGCCTTAAGATCTTATACGTTGTTCTTAAAACGCCAGTGTGTATAAACCCAATCTGCTCAACTCTTCCTCAGAGAAGAAACATTGAATATAAGAACAGGATGAGGCCATTCCATTCAATATGGTGACGGCTGATCTTGCAAATCAGTCCCTTCTTGCTACTTTCTCCCTTTAATCCCACAATTTATGTTTTTTGTATCAAAAACATCTTTCCTGCATCTACAATTCTAATTCTGTTTAAATTTTCTGTGAGATGGAGTCATACAGCATGGAAACTGACCCTTCGGTACAACTCATCCACGCTAATCATACCGAGATCTATTTGACAGCATTTGGCCTATATGCCTCTAAAACCTTCCTATTCATACACCAATTGAGATGCCTTTTCAAAATTGTAATTTTATCAGCCTCTGCAACTTCCTCTGGCTGCTCATTCCAGACATGTACCAACCTCTGTGTGAAGAGGTTCACTGTGAAGTCCCTTTCAAATATCTCCCCTCTCACCATAAAGCTATCCCCACTGGCTTTAGACACCCCCAGCCAAGGAAAAGGCTCTTGGCTATTCTCCCTATCCATACCCTTCATGATTTTATAAACCCCTGTAAGAACAACCCTCAGCCTCCGAATCTCCAAGGTAAAATATCCGAGCCTACTCAGTCACTCCCTATAACTCCCCTTAGATCTCCCCTGATTCTTCTAATCTCCAGTGAATATAATCCTAACCAATGTAATTTCTCCTCAAATGTCAGTTCTGCCATCCCAGGAAGCAGATTGGTAAATCTTTGCTGCACTCCCTCCATTGCCAGAACATTCTCTCTCAGATGAGGCGACCAAATCCGCACGCAAATTTCCTATTGCGGTCTCACTAAGGCACCGTGCAGTTGCAGCAAGACATCCCTGCTCCTGTACTTGAATTCCCTCACTCCGAGGACCAATATACCATTTGTGTCAACGTAACAGTTCCCAGCGTCACTCATTCCAGGAAACAGTCTAGGAGCCTTCAGGTAGTCTGACAGGAGCCTTCTGTGTGAATGTTTAATGTGAGGAATCTGCAATTTTCTGAATAATGCCACTCGATACAGCCCATTTTGTGTGTATTTTATTTCTGTCTCTGTTTTTCATCCTGACCTTTGGGGAGTATGATGTTGCCTGAGCAGAGCGACGTTGTACACTTTTCACTGTATTCCTGCACTCAAGTCCAAATCCAAATCCAACCGGATGAAAGCAAACAGAAAGGACGGAGCTGACACTTTGGGAGCGGTGACACACAGGCATTAAAGCAGTGTGTTTATCAATTAATGTTGGACCCGAATACTTTTGATTCTCACATTCATTGTCAATACGGAAAGAGGTCAAACTTGACTGTGACAATCCTCAAACAACCCGATCATCGATAACAAACTACTGGCGAAATGCAGCAGGTCTGGCAGCATCTGTGCAGAGAGAAACAGGGTTAACGTTTCAAATCTGGTACTGGAATGTCATCCTGAATAGGAAATATGTTGAAGTTTCCTCAATTTCTCTGGTTAAAAATACTGCCCTTAAAAATAAGGGCACTGTGGGTCCACCGCCATTACATGGACTGCATAGGTTCAAGAAGGCAGCTCACCACCATCTTCTCAAGGTACAACTAGGGATTGGCAACAAATGCTGGGCCCACCAGCGATGCCCATGTCTAGTGAATGAATACAATGCTAATTTTCAAATTCAGTTGATGCTTCAGCTCTTGTCAACAGTAACATTCCCATTGATTCCTGGTAAGGAATCTTGGACTACCTAACCAGACACCTATCATACACCTGTTGGTAAGGTGGACTTTGGGTGGTACAGCACACTACTGCCTAGGGTTCAATTGAACCAGCCACCTGGATTCAATTCCAGCCTTGAGCAATTGTCTGTATGGAGATTGCACTCTCTCTGTGGGTTTGCTCTGGTTTCCTCCCACAGTCCAAAGAGGTGCAGGTTAGGTGACTTGTCCATGCTAAATTGCCCATAGTGTTAGGTGAACGTAGGAATGGGTCGGCGTGGGCTTGTTGGGCTGAAGGGCCTGTTTCCACACTGGAAGTAACCTAATCTTTAAATTGAACTTGAACACCCACTCTCCAATGATCAGATCTGCCTTCAGTCATTGGGGCTCTGCCTCTCTCATGGTCAGAGCTTAATTCAGTTACTGATACACCCTCTCTATTGGTGGGATTTGTCTTTAATTTGCACATCTCTCCCAATCTGTTGGCAAATCTTACCTTCAGACACTAATTGTCTCTAACTCCTGCGTTCAATCACCACCCTTTTCTCATTCTATTGGTCAACTGTGGCATCAGTCACAACCTTTTCCTCATTCTATTGGTCAGTCCTGCCTTCAGTCACCACCTTCCCTTATTTTATTGGTTAGAGGCACCTTCGGTCACAAGTCCTCTTCCTCTTTATTGGTCGGTCCTGCCGTCAGTCACCACATTTCTCCAGTCTATTGGTGAGACGCGCCTTCAGTCATCAACCCTCTCCCTCTCTATTGGTCAGTGCTGCTTTAAGTTGCTGGTAGAATGTTTCGAAAGGTGAGTGTCCTCACCCTCGTCAGTCCTCTCTATCGATTGGTCAAGCCTGGCCTTTAGGTGGACCGTAAATCGACCGTTCCCTGTTTCTATTGGTCAAGACTGCCCTCAGTCACAGGTATGCCAATGTGCTATTGGCTAATCGCGCCCTTCAACCATCTGACCTCTCCTTCTCTATTGGTTAATCCTGCTATCAGTCAACCTTTCTCTCTCTCTCTATTGGTGAACACATCACAAACTCACGAGCAGAGGGAGGGAACACCAGCGTGTGGTGACGTCACAAACCTCTGCTGAAATCTGGAGGAACAGCATCCCATCTTCAGAGTGGACACTTTACAAACTTCTGGACTTAGTATTGAGTTCAACACCTTCAAATTGTGGACTCACTCCCAACACTTTCCTTTCTTTTAGCTTTCCTTGTCACATTCTCAGTCACCATGTCCTCTCTCCTCAGTCCCCATCCCAGTGGGACTGTCTGCTCCATCCCAGTCTGGGCTGTGCCATTCTCACATTCCCACCACTCAATCTGAATTATCAACCCCCTTTCTCGCCCAGCACTCCAAGACCCATTCCCCCACTATAGCATAGATGCTGCCCCTCAACACTTCACATTGTAGGAGAGTGTTACTGGGTTGGGAGGGAGCTTTGATGATGTTGGCAGCCTTTCCCTGACAACGAGAAGTGTAAATGGAGTCCATGGATAGGAGGTTGGCTTCCGTGATGGTCTTGTGAGAAACAAAGCTCACTCACTTCAATAATTTCAGTCCGAGACAAGATCTGAATCAGTCGTGTCATTTATTTCACACTTGCAAGTGGGTGAGGTGTCCACTGTCCACAAGGCAGGGACAAAGACACATTGAATTCAACGAATACACAATATTTATGTAATTTGGTTCCTATGTTTTATCCCATTGCTCCTCCCCATTTACATCTTCCACTTCTCTAAGACCGGCACCCATTACTCCTGTTTATCTCTTGCCTTATCTGGCATTGTCTGTATGCTGCCTGACCTGCTGCGCTTCTCCAGCAACACATTTTCAGCAGTTGCTGTACCAGGCCATTACACACCCAGACAGTGTGCTTTCGATGGGGCATCTGTAAATGTTAGTGAGGGTCATTATGGACATGCCGAATTTCCTAAGCCACCTGAGGAAGAGGAGATGTGATTGTGTCTCCTTGACCGTCGCATCGATGTGGTAGGTCCAGGACAGGTTGTTGGTTATCATTGCTGTGAGGAAATTGATGCTCTCAACCTCCGTTCTGTTGATGTAGATGAGTGTGTGTCCTCCTTTCTTCCTGAAGTCAATGATCAGATAACATTTCACGACTTGGGACAGAAACTTTATTGAACCAAAAGTCTTGTTGGATTGTTAATCTTTAATTAATAGTTAACATGGTAAAATCTCATTTTGGTCAAGTCTCATTTTGGGAAAATGTGACTTACATTCCTGAATCCAAGTTTACTTTTGAGAGCGAACAGGAAGAGAGCTTCAAGAATGTTTTACAGCTAACCAGTTGGAGTGGGGTCTGTAATGCACTGCCTGGGAGGGGAGTTGAGGTGGGGAACCACGCAAATTTTAAACTATCACTGAGTTGAGCACTTGAAGCACCGCAACATTCAAGGCTTCGGGCCTTCAGCTACGAAGTGGGCCTAATGTAGGTAGTCATGTAGTTTTGGCAGGACAGACTTGATGATGTGTTCTAGCAGTGTAAGTGAGAGAAAGAGAGGACAGCCTGAGTGATACATATATATATATATTTATATATATGTATAAAATAGAAACTGAGGGAGAAAGGAGAGGTAGAAAGGCAGAGAGATTAATAAGGATATATAGAAAGGCAAACAGAAAAAAAGACACTTCTATGGAGTCATAGTGATGTACAGCACGGAAACGAACCCTTCGGACAATATGTGCATGCCGACATGATATCCCAACCAATCTAGTCCCACCTGCCAGCATCCGGCCCATATCCCTCCAAACCCTTCCTATTCATACACGTATCCGAATGCCTTTTAAATGTTGCAGTATACCAGCCTCCACCACTTCCTCTGGCAGCTCATTCCATACACAAACCACGCTCTGCGTGTAAAATGTTGCCCATTAGGTCTCTTTTATATCGTACCCCTCCCACCCTAAACCTATACCCTCTAGTTCTGGACACCCCACCCCAGGAAAGACTTTGTCTATTTATCCTATCCATGCCCCTCATTATTTTATAAACCTCGAAAAGGTCACCCCTCTTGCTCCGATGCTCCAGGGAAAACAGCTCTAGCCTCGGAGAGATATAAAGGCAGGCACATTGATAAGAGAGATAGAAAGACAGAAACCAAAGGGCATCCTCTGTACTGTATGTTTCTATCATCAATGCAACATTTAAACATTTAAGTGTATTTAAGGTAATGGGAATTTTGGATTTCCAATGTGTTTTTACCATAGATTTTGAGCCATAGTTGTATCACACATTTTATCGCAAGCAAAGCTTCTCATTCTGGAAGGAAAGTAAAACAGCAGCATGAAGGTGCCCATGTGCAAATGCAAATATTTAAAAACAATGTTAAAATTCTGGCAATATGTCTTGTTGCAATTACCTCTCATTTCACAATGTCCACATTGAGCCTGAGGCTGTGTTATTGTATGTACCATTGTGGATTGAACACTAGGTGACGCTGCCCTCTGCTTGTGTCGTTGCCATCGAGTCCATCCCTCCAGTCACCAACAGAGGGCAGTGTTTTAACACTTCCAAAACAGGAGGGAAACAAGGTTGAGAAATTTCTCCATCCCTTCACAACTCAGCTCCTTTCGCTTTTATCTTCTCGCTATCTCTCTCTGTTCATCCCTTTATATTCTGCATTCCCTGTCTCTCTACGTTTCTCTCTCTATTTATCGTTCTCTCAGTCTTTTTATCTTTATCTATCTCATTGCCTTTCTGTCCCTCTTTACCTATCCCACACATTCCTATCTCTTTCCCTCTCTCTGCTTTTCCATCTCTGTAGCAGGCCCTCTGCCATTCTCTCTCTCTCTCTCTCTGAGTCTCTGCTTTTCAATCTCTCTGTTTCTCTGTCTTCTTATTTCTCTGTTCTATCTTTCTGTTACCATCTTTCTTCCTTTCTCTCAGTCTATATGTTTTTATCTCTTTATCCGTCTCTCTGCCTTTCCGTCCTTCACTATGTGTTTATCTTCCTTTCCATCTCTCTAAATCAGTCTCTCTTCCTTTCTCCCCCGAGCTATCTCTGTGCCTTTATATCACACTTTACCTTTCTCTCCTCCTTTCTGTTTCTCTTATCTGTTTCTTTTGTCTTTCTATCACTTATTATCTCTCTTCCTGCCTCGATCTCTCGGATTGTCATTGGTCTGATCAATATCACAACCTCCACAGGATCCCAATGCCGACCTCTGGCCCACACCCAATCTAACGATTTTGAAACTGGAAGGTTTAATCCCTGACATTAAGGAGACATCTTTGTGTTGTTCATACCTTTCAGTGGAAATGTCTTCCACAGCAATTCTCTTCACTTTCCTCATTTCCATCATAATTTCATCTGAGATGAGCAGCATTTTCTTCAACCAGACAGGAATGAGCCTGTGGTGTTCTTTGCCACAAAAAACAGTCTAAGCCAACATAACGACTGTTTCAGGATAGATATAGTTCTGTGGGCTAAAGGGATCAAAGGTTATGGTGTAGAAAGCAAGAACAGGGGACTGAGGTGGATGTTCAGCCATAATTATCTTGAATGGTGGAGCAGGTTTGAAAGGTTGAATGGCTTACTCCGGCTCCCATTATATTTGTGCTGTGTTCAATCCACATGTTATTCTGCAATATTTTGTGAATGTGTGTGTTTGCGTCTGAATCTGTATATCTGAGAGAGAGAAAGTGTGTGTGTGTCTCTTTGCGTGTGAGAGAGGTAGCAACTATGTGTGTGAGTGTGAGAGGGAGTTTGTGTGTGCATGAGAGAGAGAGAGGGAGTATGTGTGTGTGTGTGTGAGAGTGAGAGAGGGAGTGTGTGTGTGTTAGTGTTTGTGTGAGAGAGGGAGAGCATGTGTAAGTGAGGGAGGGAGTGAGTGTGTGTGTCTGTGTGTGTGTGTGAGAGAGAGAGGGTGTGTGTATGAGAGAGAGGGAGTGTGTGTGTCTGTGTGTGTGAGAGAGAGGGAGTGTGTGTGTGTCTGTGTGTGTGAGAGAGAGGGAGTGTGTGTGTGTGTCTTAGTGTGTGTGAGAGAGGGAGTGCATGTGTGAGTGAGAGAGGAAGTGAGTGTGAGTGTGTCAGTGTGTGTGAGAGAGAGAGGGTGTGTGTGTATGTGCGTGTGAGAGAGAGAGGGAGTGTGTGTGTATGTTAGTGTGTGTGTGAGAGAGGGAGTGCATGTGTGAGTGAGAGAGGAAGTGAGTGTGAGTGTGTCAGTGTGTGTGTGTGTGAGAGTGAGGGTGTGTGTGTGAGAGAGAGAGATTGAGAGAGGGAGTGTGTGTGTGTATGTGTGTGTGTGTGAGAGAGGGAGTGTGTGTGTATGCTAGTGTGTGTGAGAGAGGGATAGCATGAGTGTGAGGGTGAGAGAGGGAGTGTGAGTGTGTGTGAGAGAGGGAGTGTGTGTGAGAGAAAGAGAGAGGGAGTGTGTATGTGTGTGTGTGTGAGAGACATTCCAATGGAGGGAGTTTCTTCTCTCTGTTGGATCTAAACTGTTCATTGCAGTGAGGGAGAAAAACATGGGAGAAGGTTACAAGCGTGTCCCTGTGACTGTTGACAGAAATTTAATGACAAGATTGAATGGATATTTCACCCCATTCTTCAGCTCCTCTCTGAATTTAGTCTGGGTCACGACATAAATACCTGTGTTCGTGCAAGTACTGAGTACTTGCAACATCTTTGATGTGCGGTATGTGGTGTAGTTCGGGTCAATATAGGAGTAATACGGTATCATATATGCAATTCGCCGGTAAATGATGTACACAATGTGTAACACCCATAAAAGGATGAAACTGCCTGAAATGCTCAAGAGTAAAATAATGGATTTCCTGCGACTCTTAATCTCTGGATCATTGTGCTCATCTCTGTAGCTTTTGCCCCGAAGTCCTCTTCGAACTTTACTTGCTACTAAAATGTGTCTGACTGTCAAAACATTGAGCAGCAGAATTAAAAAAAAAGGGATACAAGGTGTTAAAATATAATGAATCATTTCTAAGGCAGCCCATCCAGGAGATGTGTGGAAGCTTGGTTTAGTGACACAATTCCAGGGAACATTACCAATTACATATTCAGGTTCCTTTATAAAGCACCAAGGGACAGACTCCAAACAGCCCAGCAGGCTCACTGTTGCTATAACCACAGTCGCAGTTTTCTTGGTGCAATATTTTGTTTTCAGCTTCTCGCAACAAATGGCCACAAATCGATCCACGGTGAAAGCAACTGTGAGCCACACAGAAACAACAGTGGCTGCCACGGCTGAAAAATAAATGACAATACAGAGAGGAGTAATGAAAATGAAGGAATCTGCAAAATACATTGAGGCTGTCTGCCTCAGTAAGGGATCAGTGATGACGACAAGAAGATCAGTAGCTGCCATTCCCACAAGGTAGCAAGTGATACATGGCGAGAGACCACACTTGCCTCGGCATAAGATCACAATGGCCACCAGGTTAACTATCAGAGAGAAGGCGAGAGGAAAAGATCAATCAGCAACTGCACATTTAATTTTGTCTTCACATCCTGTACCCTGTTCACCAGTCTAATATCCAAATCCAGCCAAACAGTGAAGTGTCTATCAATGTTTTAGTGCTTTTCCAGATGCTCCAAGCTTCCACCTCTGCCTGCACAATTTTCATTTAATCTGCACGCATGGAATGAAGACAATCTAAATTGTCTTCCAGATATCAACCCAATAAACTAACACTCCTCAAATTTTAAAGTGTACTGTGTGTGATCCCTGTTGAGAAGAAACAAAAACAAAGATACAAACAAACCCAACTGTCCAAGGGGAAAGGAAAACCAATGGACAAAGTTCCTGTTATCTAACTTTTATACTAATATCCAAAGCAAAGTCAATATAAATTAAACATGAATTGATGGCAAATTGCAATAAGTTAATGGTTAACAGGTAGACAACTCAGCATGTATGTGATAAATTACAGCCATAATGTCTGTCAAGACAGTCCTGAAGAAGGGTTACACCCGAAATGTCGACTTCTCCACCTCCTGATGTTGCCCGGCCTGCTGTGTTCTTCCAGCCTACTGCCTGTATATTTAAGACTATAACTTCAGTGCCTTCCCTTGCAAGATATGGTAGTCAGTTAATAGTTAGACCAGTCAGCAGATATGTGATAAATTACAGCCACAATATCTGTCAAGACTCCCAACTTCAGCTCCTTTCCTCGGGAGATTTGTTTTCCAAAAGAGTAAGTATAAATTAAAAAGTGTTCCATGTGTACATTCTTTAATACAATAGTACATTTCACAGAGGCTGTGAGTCTGTTCTCCTTCATTATTGGTTGTAAATGTATGGTTGAAAATGTGTTGCTGGTTAAAGCACAGCAGGTAAGGCAGCATCCAAGGAACAGGAAATTTGACGTTTCGGGCCAGAGCCCTTCATCAGGAATGTATATGTATGGACTTCTTTTATCTAAACTGTCAGTGGAGACATTATGCACAATGGGCCAATTCACAGCTCTCATTTGTTTTGAAGTAACAGTAACAGTGAAAAATTCTACTGACATATCACCCACTCCAATATTCAGCCTTCAATTCTCACTTTCCAACTACATCTTCATCTTCTCCCCTTGTAAAAACCCAATTTCATAGATCCATTTTGTGTGCCCTCCCTTGCTCGTGAATGTTGGTTTTTCAGACCCTTTGCTCTGAACTCACCCACACCAGGACCTGACACTCTTCCAACCAAACTCTTCTTACAGAAATCTGCAACCTGCAATGTCATGCATGATGAAGACCGACAGAAAAGATATCAATAGCTGCAGTTCCACAAACCAGGACAAACCTCCCCCTCAGAATAACTGTCCAGCTCCTTCATCAGAAGCACCAGAAGAATGAAAGTATTGATAAATCCATGTCACACATGGTGCCTCATCAATCTCTGAAAGAACATTTACAAAAAAAACTTACACTGCAGGTTAATGCCAACGAGTGAAATTATTAATTCTTGCTGGTGATTTGATTTCTGCTCTTAACACAAGCATCCAATTCAATGTTATGGATCTGTTCGCCGAGCTGAGAATTTGTGTTGCAGATGTTTCGTCCCTGTCTAGGTGACATCCTCAGTGCTTGGGAGCCTCCTGTGAACCGCTTCTATAATTGTTCCTCCAACATTTATGGTGATTTGTATCTGCCACTTCCAGTTGTCAGTTCCACCTGTCCCCTGCAGTGGCCGGTATATTGGGTCCAGGTCAATGTGCTTATTGATTGAATCTGTGGATGAGTGCATGCCTCTAGGAATTCCCTGGCTGTTCTCTCTTTGGCTTGTCCTATCGTAGCAGTGTTGTCCCAGTCGAACTCATGTTGCTTGTCATCTGTGTGTGTGGCTACTAAGGATAGCTGGTCATGTTGTTTCGTGGCTAGTTGCTGTTCATGGATGCGGATCGTTAGCTGTCTTCCTGTTTGTCTTATGTAGTGTTTTGTGCAGCCCTTGCATGGGATTTTGTACACTACATTGGTTTTGCTCATGATGGTTATCGGGTCCTTCGTCCTGGTGAGTTGTTGTCTGAGAGTGGCTGTTGGTTTGTGTGCTGTTATGAGTCCTAGTGGTCGCAGTTGTCTGGCTGTCAGTTCGGAAATGCTCTTGATGTATGGTAGTGTGGCTAGTCCTTTAGGTTGTGGCATGTCCTCATTCCGTGGTCTTTCCCTTAGGCATCTGTTGATGAAATTGCGGGGGTTTCCGTTTTTGGCGAATACATTGTAGAGGTGTTCTTCTTCCTCTTTTTGCAGTTCTGGTGTACTGCAGTGTGTTGTGGCCCTTTTGAACAGTGTCTTGATGCAACTTCTTTTGTGTGTGTTGGGGTGGTTGCTTTCGTAGTTTCAGACTTGGTCTGTGTGTGTGGCTTTCCTGTATACCTTTGTGGTGAATTCTCCGTTCGGTGTTCTCTGTACCAGCACGTCTAGGAATGGGAGTTGGTTGTCCTTTTCTTCCTCTCTCATGAATCAGATTCCTGTGAGTGTGGCGTTGATGATCCGGTGTGTGTTCTCTATTTCTGTGTTTTTAATGATTGCAAAGGTGTCATCCACATATCTGACCCAGAGTTTGGGTTGAATTTGCTGTAGGACTGTTTGTTCTAACCTTTGCATTACAGTTTCTGCTATGAGTCCAGAGATGGGGGAGCCCATGGGTGTGCCGTTGATTTGTTCATATCGACAAACCCTAGCCAGAGAAACACTAGCCAACCTGCTGGACATACAGAACAGACAGCAAGACGGGAACCTATCAACAAAGGCAACATACTCAAACTACTGGACCTGTGCCTCACAACACTTCACATTCTACAACCAAATATATGAACAATTCAACGGCACACCCATGAGCTCCAAGAGGAAGAAGAACACCTACACAACATATTCGGCAAAAACGGATACCTCCGCAATTCCATCAACAGATGCCTAAGAGAAAGACAAGGGAAGGAGGGCACTGAGGATGTCACCTAGACAGGGGACGAAACGTCTGCAACACAAATTCCCAGCTCGGCGTACAGAACCACAACAACGAGCACCTGAGCTACAAATCTTCTCCCAAACTTTCATCCAATTCAATACTTGCATTCTAAAAGGATAACCCTGAAACAATACCAGCCTTGGATCAGCAAATGCCATCGCAGATGTAACATGGTCCTGTGGAAATTGAAACAGCAGTGAACATGTTATCATGCATCTGTTGGACAGACCAGATGGCTGTCTGAAACAGTCACATGTAATGTCAGGAAGAGCCAATAATAGATTTTCATCACTTTTAATTGCGATACCATCTTACCAGGAACTCCAACAGCTGAAATTAAAGGATAATAAACACGCCTTATCTCCCATACTCCAGAATACACCATTTCTCTGAAAGACAGTGATTTCTGTTGGATTGTACCCAAGATTCTGACAAGATCTCTCGCTGATCTGCTCTGATAGGTTTTTTATATGGAGAATAAGTCTCCACTGACATTGTTATACCCCTGCCATTGACATTATTTCCATGAAGTTGAACAAACACATTACCTCACCAGAGTTGTCCCTGATGTGAGCGGTTTGGTGAATGGAGCGCAATCATTTCACAGTCCAGAAGCTATTGCTTGGGATTAACTCAGTAATGAAGCTGGAATCAGTTGATTTACAAATTTCATATAACTTTAATGAGCAAATTCAATATCATTGGTACAATTATAAATGTGACAGATTTCTCCAGTCTTCAACTTTACCAGGGACCCCAACATTCGTGCTTCCCTTTGTGCTACAGTGTTTCATTCACAATACCAAGTCCCTACAATTGGAACAGGTTAAGTCAACATTCAGCATTTCAGCCTGTGAATAGCTGAGTGCAATAATAGAGGAGGTTTCTTTTGCCCTCCTGCTCAACCCTGTTTCTCTGAAAGTGATCACCTGTTCATTCGAAAAGATTCCCCATTGGAATCTGGTTAGCAAGGTTAGATATCATGGAATACAGGGAAAACTAGCCATTTGGATAAAGAACTGGCTCAAAGATAGAAGACAAAGGATGGTGGTGAAGGGTTGTTTTTCAGACTGGAGGCCTGTAACCAGTGGAGGGCCACAAGGATCAGTGTTGGACCCACCACTTTTCATCATTTGTATGAATGATTTGGATGTGAGGTATAGTTTGTAACTTTGCAGAAGACAACAAAATTGGAAGTGAAATAGACAGCAAATAAGGTTGCCTCAGATTACAATGAGATCTTGGTTAGATGGGGCATTGGGCTGAGGAGGAACAGATGGATTAATTTAGATAAATGCGAGGTGCTGCAGTTTTGGGAAAGCAAATCTTAGCAGGACTTATACACTTAGACCTTGGAGTGCAGGTTCATAGCTAGTTGAAAGTAGAGTTGCAGGTAGATGGGACAGTGAAGATGGTATTTGAAATGCTTTCCTTGATGGGTCAGAGCATTGAGTACAGGGGTTGGTAGGTCATACTGTGGCTATACAGGATGTTGATTCAGCCACTTTTGGAATATTGTGTGTAATTCTGGTCTCCTTCCTATCGGAAGGATGTTTGTGAAACTTGAAAGGGTTTATGAGGATGTTGCTAGCGTTGGAGGATTTGAGCTATAGGGAGAGGTTGAATAGGCAGGGGCTGTTGTCCCTGCTGCCTCAAGGCTGAGGGGTGACCTCATCGAGGTTTATAAAATGATGAGGGGCATGGATAGGGTAAATAAACAAAATCTTTTCCCTGGGGTGGGGGAGTCCAAAACTAGAGGGTATAGGTTTAGAATGAGAGAGGAAAGATATAAAAGGAATCTAAAGGGCATTTTTTTCCAACAGAGGGTGGTGCTTGTATGCAATGAGCTGCCAGAGGAAATGGCAGTATAATTGCAACATTTGAAAGGCATCTGGATGAGTATTTGAATAGGAAAGGTTTAGATGGATATGGGCCAAGTGCTAGTAAATGGGACTAGATTAGGTTGGGATATTTGGTCAGCAAGGATGAGTTGGATCAAAGAGTCTGTTTCCGTAATGTACTTCTCTTTGGCTCTATGACTCTACATCGACTGTTGTCTCGAGTCAAATCAGAACTCTTTTAGTTCCTGGCTGTGATTCTCCTTCCCAATACTGACTTGAGAGCTCGAAGATAGAGGTAGAGATGTTACCACTTGATATTTGAGCTCTGTTCTTCGTAACACATGAACACTTTGTGACTTTCACTGTCCTTGTCCTTTTGCAGTCGGCTGTTTCCACTACAGTGAGAATCCTCCATTCCACAATCTATTTGCTATTTCCCGTTCACATGCTTGATGATATCGCTGGAAAAAAATTACATTTCGAAGGTTTGGCTGATGGATTGGCCTGAACTGAACGGCGTGCAAAGTTTAAACATTTCTGAATGCCAACATCATAAAAACCTTAGCCTATGGTCCCATTAATTTTCAATGTCGACTCTCTTGAGTTTCAGAGAAAAGTAGGCTATATTTAAGATGCAAAGTGAACATTCAGGCATTTGTGGATGATCGAATGCTTTGTGGTGCAGTTCCTCCAACAAGCTGTTTGTCATCAGTTGAAATATGCAGATTTCCTGTCAAATAAACAGGAGATAGTGTGTGTCCAATATTTAAATCAATGTTATGACCAATGCTATTTAATGAACGAGGGTGGCATGGTTAGCACTGCACCTGGGACCTAGCTTTGTTTCTAACCTGTGTGGAGTTTATATGTTCTCCCTGTGTGAGAGTGGGTTTCCTCTGAGTGCTTTGATTTCCTCCCACACTCCAAAGATGTGTAGGTTACATGAATTGGTTACATAAGTTGACCTGAAAAATGTGTTGCTGGAAAAGCGCAGCAGGTCAGGCAGCATCCAAAAAGCAGGAGAATCGACGTTTCGGGTATGAGCCCTTCTTCAGGAATGAAGCGAAACGTCCCGAAACGTTTCTCATGCCCGAAATTTTGATTCTCCTGCTCTTTGGATGCTGCCTGACCTGCTGCGCTTTTCCAGCAGCACATTTTTCAGCTCTGATCTCCAGCATCTGCAGTCCTCACTTTCTCCTACGCTATGTTGACCCATATTGTGCAGACTAGGTGGATTAGCCATGGTGAATAGGGGGTTATGGGTTCGAGTGGGATGCTTTCAGACAATAGGTGCAGACTTAATGGGCCAAATGGTTTCATTCCACACTGTAATTCTATTAACAAGTGGTAATATCTCTATCTTTGGAATAGAAGTTCAGCATTCAAATCCTACCTGCCTCAAAGGGGAGTGTGAGTTTCAAACATAAGTCACATGCTACAAAAGAACTGATAATTCTTCTTTAGAAATTGCATTCTGTTTCCTTTCTGCCAAATTGAGTCATAGATTCATACAGCACGGAAACGAACCCTTCGCTCCACCCAGTCTGTATTGACCACAATCTCAAACTAAACTAGTCCCACCTGCACTTGGCCCTTTCCCTCCAAACATTTATTGTTCATAAATTTATCCAAATGTCTTTTAAACAATGTAACAATAGCTGTATCCACCACTTCCTCTGAAAGTTCAAACTCCGCAGGAATTACTCTCTGCGTAAAAATAATGCCCCCCTGTCTACTTTAAATCCCTCCTGTCACCTGAAAAATATGCCCCCTGCTCTTGAAATTCCCCACCCTAGGGAAAAAAACACCTGCCATTCACCTTATCTCTACCTGTTTTGACTTTATAAACTTCTATAAGGTCACGCTAAACCTCCCACACTCCTGTAACAGGGTGACCAGAGTGGGACACAGTACTCCAGAAGGGACCCCACCAATGACCTGTATAACCTCAACATGACGTCCCAACTCCCATTCTTAAAGGTCTGAGCAATGAAGGCAGGTGTGCTAAACACCCTCTAACCACCCTATCTACTCAAGGCCTTACTTACAATCGTATAGTTCGTGCCTTTGGGTCAATAGATGTGGAGCTGGAAATAGTGCACAGGTCAGGCAGCATCCAAGGAGCAGGAAAGTCACCATTGCAGATGGGTTAAACACAGACCCCATCTGTAGTTTGTGAGAACAGCAAGCCACTGCAGATGCTGGAGATCTGAAGTAAAAACAAAAAATGCGAGAGATACTCAGCCAGTCTGGCAGGCTGCGTGGTGAGAGAAACTGAGGTTCAAGTTTTGGAGTTTGACTTCAGGACATTGAGGGGATGGGGGACCAGCAGAAGCTGTGGGACATATTGGTACCAATGGCACGGAAAGGCAGAGTGATGAGGTTCTGAAAGCAGGATTCAAGGACTTAGGAAGAAAATTAGAAGCAGGACTTTGAAAGCAGTGATCTCAGGATTGCTCCCCATGCTAACCTGCTAGTGAAAATTAGAACTGAGGATTGATTGAACACATGGATAAAGAATTGTCCTAAGAGGGAGAGAATCTGGCATCTGAAACTTTGGGACCACTCCATGGGCAGGTGGTGCCTATACAAGCTGGTATCGATACACATTCACAGGACTGTGCCTGATGTCCTTGCAGGGAGATTTACTGACGGGGGTTGATTCAAACGCATCAAGGGAAACTGAGAGGCTTTTGATAAACCCCCCTCCACCTCCCCAACATTGAAGTACGTGTTATCGATATTTATATTTTCATTCAGAATGTGGTAAAATTTTGGAATTCTCTCTCCCAAAGTGCTATGGAAGCTCAATCTTTGAATATTGAAGAATAGGTTGATGAATGTTTGGCTGCCAATAATGTACATGATTATGGGGATACGATGGATAAGACTCTAGCACATGGCCTATCAGTCTATTGTATTGGCTCACCAGTCAGTGTGATCATGGCTACTCTGATAATCCTGAACTCCACTTTCCTGCCTTTTCCCTGGATGAGTTCATCTCCAACAACATTCAAGAAGCTTGATGCCATCCAGGACAAAGCAGCCCACTTGATTGGCACCACATTTACACGCCTCCACTCTCTCCATCACTTATGCTCAGTAACAGCAGTGTGTGCTATCTCCTAGATGCACTGCAGAAATTCAGAGATCTTCAGGCAGCACTGATTGAGTTATTGTCAACTGTACCGAAATACAGTAAAAAGCTTTACTAATGCGCTGGAGGCAAATCATAATCAGCAAGGGCATACAGGTCAAAAAGACTTAGACAAAGGTGTATAGGTTACAATAGATGGGGTGTGCACTCGGCAAGATCAGCATTATTTGAGGCTGGAGAGTCCATTCGTCAGTCTAATAAGAGAGAGAAAGAAACGGTTCCTGAACCTGCTGGTGCATGTGTTCAGGCTTCTGTATCTACTGCCTGGCAGAAGAGGCTGTAAGGAATCATTACCAAGGTGCCATGAGTCTTTGATGATGTTGGCAGCCTTTCTGTGGCAGAGAGCTGTACAAATGGCGTGCACAGATGGAACGTTGGCTTCGTGATAGCCTGGGCTGTGCACACCACCTTCTGGAATTTCATGCGGTCCTGGGCAGAACAGTTGCCGCACCAGGCCATGATGGACCTGGACAGTATGCTTTCGATGGTGCATCTGCAAGTGCTGGTGAGGGTCCTTACGCACATGCTGAATTTCCTGAGCCGCCTGAGGAAGAAGAGGTGTCGTTGTGCCTCCTTGACCGTTACATCTATGTGGGAAGCTCAGGACAGATTGCCGGACATCATCACTCTGAGGAATTTGACACTCCCCACCCCTTCACCAATCGTTGCACAATGTTCAGCACCATTCGCAACTCCTCAGGCTCGGAAGGAGTCGTGCCTAAATGCAACAAGATCTGGACAATATCCAGGCTTGGGCTGACAAGTGGCAAGCAACACTCTCACCACACAAATGCCAGGCTATGACCATCACCAATTAGAGACAATCTATTCACTGCCTCTTGCCATTCAATGGTGTTACCATCACCGAATCCCTACTATCATAACCTTGGGGTTATCATTGATCAGAAACATAACATAAACGCACTGGCAACAAAAGCAATTCAGAAGCTTGCAATCTTGCAGTGATTCAACCTCAGTTCTGTTGATGTAGATGGTAGGTGTGTATTTCTCCTTTCTTTCTGAAGTTAATGATCAATTCATTAGCTTTGTTGACATTGAGAGAGACTTTGTTCTCATTGCACTGCTTCACCCGGCCCTCTATCTCCCTTCTGTTTTTTGACTCACCGTTGTTGGATATCCGGGTTTTGGATTGAGGGAAGCCAGATTATGTTAAAATAAGGTGGGATGTAGCCAAAACAGACTGGGAACAGCTGGTTGAGTGTAAATCTGCAGCACAGCAGTGAGAGATACTGGGCAAGAGACAGGCCCAACATGTTCCCTCAGGGCGAAATGTGGGAGCAACAAGCCCAGAGAACCCTGGATGTTTCAGAATATTCAGGAGTGAATTAAAAAGGGGAATAGAGATGCATAACAGTGACAGAGGGAGCAAATCAATGGAGGCTTGAATGAAGTGTCGGAATGGTTGGAGGTGGGGGGAACTCAAGGAAGCAATGTGGAGAGCAAAGGGGGAGAATGACAGCACATAGGCTGATAACATTATGGAGAATCCCAAGGTACATCAAGGGGAAGAGACTAACTTGGGAAAGAGCAGGGCATTTTTGGGATCGGGTGGGGGCGCGGGATATCTATGTGCAATGCTGGTGGACATTGATAAAGTGTTGAATGAATACTTCACTTCTGTCGTTGCTTGGGATAAGGACGGTGCAAGTGCAGAATTTGAAAAGAAGAACATGAAATTCTTGACCAGATTGATACAAGAAGTGAGAAGATATTGAAGGTTTGGCAGATTTAAAAATAGACAATTGCCATGATCTGGTGGAGTTGCATTCCAGTCTGTTGTGACTGGAAATCATAGGGACCCTGACCCAAATTTTGACATTGTTTCTCACCACAGGGAGTATGTTGTTTGGAAGTACTAGCTTTCAGAGCGCTGCTTCTTCATCAGGCAACTAGTGGGACAGGATCATAAGACCCAGAATGTAATGCAAATGATCACTGTGTCACACAATTAAACTGGTATATTGAACAAACCTAGATTGCTGTTAATCCTTTCATCTTTTAGAATGGGTTGCAGGCTTTGGTTTATTAACATGTGAATCCTAGAACTTCCTTTAAGTCATGTTCTCGATAAAACTTAAGGTCTTATCAAAATAAAACTTAGAACATTGAACATAGAAAAATACAGCGCAGTACAGGCCCTTCGGGCCTCGATGTTGCACCGATCCAAGCCCACCTAACCTACACTAGCCCACTATCTTCCATATGCCTATCCAATGCCCATTTAAATGCCCATAAAGAGGGAGAGTCCACCACTGCTACTGGCAGGGCATTCCATGAACTCACGATTCGCTGACTAAAGAATCTACCCCTAACGTCTGTCCTATATCTACCAGCCCTTAATTTAAAGCTATGCCCCCTCGTAATATCTGACTCCATACGTGGAAAAGGTTCTCATGGTCAACCCTATCTAAACCCCTAATCATCTTGTACACCTCTATCAAGTCACCCCTAAACCTTCTTTTCTCCAATGAGAACAGCCCCAAGTGCCTCAGCCTTTCCTCATACGATCTTCCTACCATACCAGGCAACATCCTGGTAAACCTCCTTTGCACCCATTCCAGTGCCTCCACATCCTTCCGATAGTATGGCGACCAAAACTGCACACAATACTCCAGATGCGGCCACACCAGAGTCTTATACAACTGCAACATGACCTCAGGGCTCCGGAACTCAATTCCTCTACCAATAAAAGCCAGTACACCATATGCCTTCTTCACAGTACTATTTACCTGGGTGGCAACTTTCAGAGATCTGTGTACATGGACACCAAGATCCCTCTGCTCATCCACACTACCAAGTATCCGACCATTAGCCCAGTAATCCATCTTCTTGTTACTCCTACCAAAGTGAATCACTTCACACTTAGCGACATTGAACTCCATTTGCCACCTTTCTGCCCAGCTCTGCAGCTTATCTATATCCCGCTGTAACCTGCCACATCCTTCCTCACTGTCAACAACTCCACTGACTTGCTCACTCAGCCTTCTAGACCCTCCTCCAGGTCATTTATAAAAATGACAAACAGCAATGGTCCCAAAACAGATCCTTGCGGAACACCACTGGTAACTGCACTCCAAGATGAACCTTTACCATCAACTACTACCCTCTATCTCCTTCCAGCCAGCCAATTCCTAATCCAAACCTCCAACTCACCCTCAATGCCATACCTCCGTATTTTTTGCAGTAGCCTACCATGGGGAACCTTATCAAACGCCTTACTAAAATCCATATACACCACATCTACCGCTTTACCCTCATCCACCTCTTTAGTCACCTTCTCAAATAATTCAATAAGGTTTGTGAGGCACGACCGGCCCTTCACAAAACCATGCTGACTATCCTTGATCACATTATTCCTATCCAGATGTTCATAAATCCTATCCCTTACAATTCTCTCTAAGACTTTGCCCACAACAGAGGTAAGACTCACCAGCCTATAGTTACTAGGGTTATCTCTACTCCCCTTCTTGAACAAGGGAACCACATTTGCTATCCTCCAGTCTTCTGGCACTATTCCTGTGGACAACGAGGACATAAAAATCAAGGCCAATGGCTCTGCAATCTCCTCCCTGCTTCCTAGAGAATCCTAGGATAAATGCCATCAGGCCCGGGGGACTTATCTACATTCACCCTTTCCAGAATTTCCAACACCTCTTCCCTACATATCTCAAAGCCATCCATTCTAATTAATTGTGACTCAATATTCACATCGGCCACAATGTCCTGTTCCTGAGTGAATACTGACGAAAAGTATTCATTCAGTGTCTCCCCAATTTCTTCAGCCTCCACACACAACTTCCCACTACTATCCTTGACGGGACCTATTCCTACCCTAGTCATCTTTTTATTCTTGACAAACCTATAGAAAGCCTTTGAGTTTTCCCTAATCCTATCAACCAAGGACTTTTCATGTCCCCTCCTTGCTGCTCTTAGCTCTCTCTTTAGATCCTTCCTGGCTACCTTATAACTCTCAATCGCCCCAATTGAACATTCACGCCTCATCTTTACATAGGCCACCCTCTTCCCTTTAAGAAGGGATTCCAATTCTTTATTAAACCACGGCTCCCTCACACGACTCTTTCCTCCCTGCCTGACAGGTACATACTTATCAAGGACACTCAGTAGTTGTTCCTTGAACAAGCTCCACATATCGATTGCACCCTTCCCTTGAAGCCTACTTTTCCAAGCCACGCATCCTAAGTCATGCCTCACCGCATCATAATTGCCCTGCCCCCAGCTATAACTCTTGCCCTGCAGTGCATACTTATCCCTCTCCATCACTAGAGTAAAAGTCACTGAATTGTGGTCACTGTCCCCAAAGTGCTCACCCACCTCCAATTCTAACCTCCAACACCTAAAAGTGACATCTCAGCTCAGACAACGTATTTCTAACTTTGGAGGTGGAACCAGTCTGACTCAAGATTAGGATACAGACAGACTCTAACCTGACACTTTTAATGCACTGTCTGTACAACAGGGTCTGGGTCCTTTCTTGTCTGTGATCTTCATAAATAATGTTGGTTAGAATGTTGGGGCTTGAGAATAAGTTTTCGGGTGGAACGAAGATTGGCTGGGTGATGAACAATGAGGATGAAGGTGTTAAGTTACAAGAGGACAATAACAGATTAGTCAGCTGGACAGATCAGGTAGCAGATGGAATTTCATCCCATTAAGTGTGAGGTGATGCACTTTGGAAGAAGGAACAAGACAAGGGAGTACTCAAGGAATGCTTGGAAGCTCAGAGGAATACAGGGGTCTTAGGCTGGTCCACACTTCACTGAAGGTATCAGGACAGATTAATAAGACGCTTAAGAAAACACATGGGCTGCTTGCCTTTTGTGAGTTGTGGCATGGATTATAAAACCAAGGAGGTTATGCTAGAGCTGTACAGGACTGTGATTAGCCCACTGATAGAGTACTGTGCTGGTCACAACACTATAGGAATCATATAATTCCAACAGTGTGGAAAGAGGCCATTCAACCCATCAAGTAGAGATTGAGGAAAATCATGAGAGGCATGGATTGCATGAATAGACCAGGTCTAACCTGCACATCTTTGGACTGTGGGAGGAAACTGGAGCACCTGAAGGAAACCCAGACAGATATGGGCAGAACTTTCGGTCTCCCCACGGATAGTTGCACACAGGTGGAATCGCACACAGGTCCATGGCTCTGTGAGGCAGCAGTGCTAACCACTGAGCCACCTTTTGGATGTGATTGTGATTGCACTAGAGGGGGTGCAGAGGAGATTTACCAAACTGTTGCCTGGGATGGAGCAATACAGTGACAAAGAGAGATTGGATAAGCTTGGGTTATTTTCTTTGGAGCAGGGAGGATCGAGGGGAGATCTGATAGAGGTGTATAAGAGTATGAGTGGCACGGACAGCCTGGATACGAAGCAACAGTTCCCCTTAATCACAGGGTCACTAACATTGGGGGTCCTCATTTTAAGGTGAAAGGCAGGAGGGTGTGAGGGAATTTGAGGGGCACGATCACCCAGAGGGTGGTAGGGATCTGGAGTAGTTGACCTCTTAACATTTAAAAAGTACTTGCAGGAGTAGTGGAAATGTCAAGACTATGGGCTGAGTGCAGGGAAGTGGGTAAAAACAATGATTGCAGATGCTGGAAACCAGATTCTGGAGTAGAATGGTGCTGGAAATGCACAGCAGTACAGGCAACATCCGAGAAGCAGGAAAATCGATGTTTCGGGGCAAAAGGCCCTTGGTGTCCACAGTGGTGTTCTACTGGGAAGGCTGAAGCCAAGTAGTTATTCAACCCCAACTTCAAACACCAGGAGGCGCAGGGTTAAGGTGAGAGGGGGAAAGTTTAAACCAGATGTGCGAGGAAAGTTTTATTCCACAGAGGGTGGGAGGTGCCTGGAACGCATTGCCAAGGGGGGATGGGAGAAGGAGATACAGTTACAGAGTTTAAGGAATATTTAGACAGACACATGAAATAGAGGAATAGAGCGCGTGAAGGCATATTGGATGAGTTGGGAATGGCATCACGGTCAGCACAGACATGGTGGGCCTAAGAGCCTGTTCTTGTGCTGTATTGTGTTATATCCTCTGAGGTTTCATGGTTCCCCACTATTATTTCCCCAACCTCATTCTCTAAGGCTTTGAAGTGTTCCATGACTGTGCTGAATGATGGAGCAGGGTAGAAAGGTTCAATGGCCTACTCCTGTTTCGATGTGAGCACAGAAACTCATTCAAATATGGAAGTTATTTCAGAGACGAGAGAGCTCTGTGTTTGCAATCACCTCCTGGATCAGTGGTGCTGGAAGAGCACAGCAGTTCAGGCAGCACCCAACGAGCAGCGAAATCGACGTTTCGGGCAAAAGCCCTTCATCAGGAATAAAGGCAGTGAGCTGGAAGCATGGAGAGATCAGCGAGAGGAAGGTGGGGGTGGGGAGAAAGTAGCATAGAGTACAATGGGTGAGTGGGGGAGGGGATGAAGGTGATAGGTCAGGGAGGAGAGGGTGAAGTGGATAGGTGGAAAAGAAAATAAGCCGGTAGGACAAGTCCGGACAAGTCATGGGGAGAGTGCTGAGCTGGAAGTTTAGAACTAGGGTGAGGTGGGGGAAGGGGAAATGAGGAAACTGTTGAAGTCCATATTGATGGCCTGGGGTTGAAGTGTTCCAAGGCGGAAGATGAGGCGTTCTTCCTCCAGGCGTCTGGAGGTGAGGGAGCGGCGCCTCCTGACATTTCAGACAGTCTCTCTCCCATTGGGAGCTCCTGTGTGCTCAATGTTGTACAGCATATTGAGGAATTGCAATTAGTTTTGTTGCTACCGGGTGTGTTGCTTAACGATTTGTAGGTCACAATAACAAGTGTGAGGCTGGGATAAACAGCCATTCCTGAAAATGCCTGAAATTTGTAGACAGAGCAGCTTTTCTCAATGTACATAAAATGGATCATTGTTGGAGGAGCATTTGGAGACTCTGAGTCTGTTCTCGATAGAGCTTAGAAAGATGAAGGGCATCTCATCAAAGCTTACAGAATACTGAGAGGCCTGAATTGAGTGGACGTGGTGAACATGTTTCCACAGAATAGGACCTGAGGGCTCAGCCTCAGGTTGAAGAGCTGATCATTCAGAACTGAGATGTGGAGAAATGTCTCCAGCCAACGGATGGTGAGGCTGCAGAACTCATTACCGCAGAAAACTTGAGAGGCCAAATCATTGAGTGTATTGACGGCAGAGATAGATTCTCAACTAGTGAAGGGATCAAGAGTTACGGGGAGAAGGCAGGAGAATGGAGCTAGTGGGCGGCACGATGGCACAGTGGTTACCACTGCTGCCTCACAGTGCCAGAGACCCAGGTTTAATTCCTGCCTCAGGTGACTCTCTGTGTGGAGTTTGCACATTGCGCGAGTTTCCTCCGGGTGCTCCGGTTTCCTCCCACAGTCCAAAAATGTGCAGGTTGGGTGAATTGGCCATGCTAAATTGCCTATTGAGTTAGGTGAAGAATGGGTCTGGGTCGGTGTGAACTTGTTGGGCCGAAGGGCCTGTTTCCGCACTGTGAGTAATCTAATCTAATCTAAAATATATCAGCCATGATTGAATGGTAGAGTAGACACGATGGGCCGAATGGCCTCATTATGTTCGAACATAACATTGTAAACAGCTCCAATCTCGATCATGAATCTATGATGCAAAAAAAAGAGCTATTCGCAACAAATATAAACGGAGCTGAATATTTTTAGTTTGATTTTGACTGTATCAACAAGAAGGACATTCCAAGCATAATCAAGCTGTCAGCTTCTGCATTTCGCCCAAATATTGTATCTGTGACTGTCATCATTGTTGCATTCTTATTACAGCCTGTTTGTTATTTCAGACTCGTCGGCTGTTGATGCTTGATGTGCTGCCTGTGAGGTAATCTACACCCTGAAATGATGGCCAAGGGTGTGGTCTGAAATGAGTCCACACACCACGTCCTCTCTCCATCAAAGCAGGATCACAAGGGCGAACATGCAGTGGTTTCTGTGCAGAATGTTCCCAATGTGTAAGACCAGGATTGTTGTGTATTCTGGCAGACTTCCACCGTTTCTCTCATATGTCCGTGGTGACTAATGACGGAGATTTGTTAAGATTAGATTAGATTCCCTACAGTGTGGAAACAGGCCCTTCGGCCCAACAGTCCATATCGACCCTCCGAAGAGTACCCACCCAGACCCATTCCCCGACATTCACCTCTGACTAATACACCTAACACTATGGGACAATTTAGCATGGCCAATTCACCTAACCTACACACCTCTGGACTGTGGGAGGAAACCAGAGCACCCGGAGGAAACCCACGCAGACATGGGGAGAATGTGCAAACTCCACACAGGCAGTTGCCCAAGGCGGGAATTGAACCTGGGTCCCTGGCGCTGTGTTCAATTCCCACCTTGGGCAACTGTCCGTGTGGAATTTGCACATTCTCCCCGTGTCTGCGTGGGTTTCTACCAGATACTCCGGTTTCCTCCCACAGTCCAAAGATATGCAGGTTAGTGTGGATTGGCCATACTGAATTGCCCGTAGTGTTAGGTGCATTAGTCAGGGGTGAATGTAGGGGATGTGTTCGAGATTAGGTGCTGCTGCCAGTTATTCTGTACTTTGGCTACACTTTAATCGTCCTCAGGGTGAACTAAGGAGACAAATGATTGGATTTTATAGGTAGAGTATCACGGAAGTAATGCATCACAAAGGAGGCTTTTGGGCCTATCTTGCCTGCATCTGCTGTTCTGATAAGCACTTCCCTCACTGCCATTTCCCTCCCTTCACCCATGACCCTGCACATTCCTTCTCAAACAAGTCCCATCCCCTTTGGATAACCTCAGAGTAATCCGCCTCCACTACACTCTGGGACAGTGCGTCCCAGAGCCTAACCTTTCCTTCCTCTGCTGTTGCTACTTTTACCAACCAGTTTAAGTGTATGCTTTCTCTGTCACCAGCACGGTGGCTCATTGCTTAGTATTGCAGCCTCATGGTGCCAGGGACCTGTGTCCGATTCCACCCTCAGGCGCCTGTCTGTGTAAAGCTTGCACTTTCTCCCTACCTCTTTGTGGGTTTCCTCTGGGTGCTCCGGTTTCCTTCAAAAATGTGCAGGCTAGGTGGATTGGCCAGGAGGAAATCAGGGTTATAGGTTGGGGAGGGAGTTGGGTCTGGGCTGGTATGGGCCAAATGGCCTGCTTTCACACCGTAGGGATTGTACAATCCTTTCTTGGGTGGGATCATTCCCCTCTTAGCTCTGTGCTGACCCGTCATGTTTGTGGACAACTCCATCAAATCTCCACCCAGCCTTTTCTTCTCCAAGTAACTTCCATTATCGCACAGTTTGTCCAGAATTAGTTTGTTATCAGCTGAATCCATAATAGACGACCTGTAATAACAGGCGATGGTACATGTCAAGTTTAATTCAATGCCGTGACTGGGCAAGTGAAGGGGTGGTAAAAGTCTGAGAAAGAACCTTTTGGAAATCACATTTTGGTCTTTTCATTGCTGAGTGGTTTCCCATGTTACTGGCATAGTGGTCAATCCCACAATTAGCGTGGCACAGTGGCTCAGCGGTTAGCACCACTGTCTCATGGCGCCAGGGAGCGAGCTTCGATCCAGCCTCGGGGCAACTGTGTGTGTGAGGGTTGTACATTCTCCCCGTGTCTGCGTGGGTTTCCACCAGGTACTCCAGTTTCCTCCCACAGTCCAAAGATGTGCAGGTTAGTTGAATTGGCCTTGGTAAATTGTCCATAGTATTTAGGGATCTGAAGGTTTGGTGCATTAGTCAGGGAAAATGTAGAGTAGTCTGAGAGTGCGGGTGCTGGAAAAGCACAGCAGGCGAAGCAGCATCCGAGGAGGAGGAGAATTATCATTTCGGGCATCAGCCCTTCATCAGGAATTCTCCTGCTCCTCGGATGCTGCCTAGCCTGCTGTGCTTTTCCAGCACCCGCACTCTCAACTCTAATCTCCAGCATCTCTGCAGTCCTCACTTTCTCGAAATGTAGAGTAATAAGGTGGGAATGGGTCTGGGGGGGGCGGGGGGAGTTACTCTTTGGAGGGTCGGTGTGGAATTGTTGGGCCAAATGGCCTGTAGGGATTTTATGATTCAATAATTAGGAACCCCGTGATCACTGTACACTTTCTCCTTGTGACATGCTGCGCTGTGTTCATCGCCAAATCAGTGGAGAGGTATGGTGTGCTTTCACTATCAAACAGTCATCATGAAAAATGACTTATTTATTTACCTAGTTTAGTGTGGTAAGCTCCTGATTGACCTTAGTTGAGAGTGTGGTGCTGAAAAAGCATAGCAGGTCAGGCAGCATCCAAGGAGCAGGGGGATCGACGTTTTGGGCATAAGGCCTTCATCCTGATGCTGCCCGACCTGCTGTGCTTTACCAGCACTACACTCTCGACTCTGATCTCCAGCATCCTCACTTTCTCCTGACCAAGCTTACACGTGCTCTTTGTCATACAGTCATACAGCACAGAAGGGGCCGTTCAGCCCATCGAGCATGCTCGCACTTATCCACACACATCGCACTTTCCATTGCTTGGCCCATAGGCCATCAAAGCTGAGACATTTCAGTTGCTCATCCGATTACCTTTAAAGGTTGCGAGGTTTCCCACCTCAGCTGCCCTCCCTCTGTGACCAGCTGTCCCTGTGTCTGATTTTCTGATACTCCCAACAGTTGCCAAGTAGCACTTAACTCAGAAACATTTATTTTTTTAAGAAAGAAGTAATTAATAACCTGGATGTTCAGATATTGATGGGCTAGTCTGTCCACAGTCTGCAACACCAGGGCGCTGTCCACAATCACGACATCTTACATTTCAGGCATATATTACTTTAAGCAATGTTTAAGATTTGAATATTAGAGGTGTACAACTCAAGTGATTTCAGTTGCTACTGCCTCTTGATATTACTCAATTAGATGTCCTGCTTACTGGTATCGTTACAGGGTTCAGTGAGCTGTGTGATGCTGAGGAAAGCAGAGAGTCCTGCAATGTCTGAACCATAAGGCAGAGCAGTGTTTTTTCTTTAATTTTAATTTACTGAAGTTTAACATCGTTAAGACTTCAGTTGTGCAGAATTTGTTGGAAGTGATTATAAAAGATTAAATTTACAAGCATCTCGAGAGGCAAAAATTGATGAGAGATAGTCAGTGTGGTTTTGTACGAGAAAAATCGTGGCTCACAAACTTGATTGAGTTTTTCAAGGAAGTTACCAAAATAATTGATGAGGGCAGAGGAGTACATGTTGTTTGTTTGGACTTTAGTAAAGCCATTGACAAGGTTCCACATGGTAGTCTGATGAGTAAATTAGATTAGATTAGACTTACAGATTAGACTTACAGTGTGGAAACAGGCCCTTCGGCCCAACAAGTCCACACCGACCCGCCGAAGCGAAACCCACCCATACCCCTACATTACCCCTTACCTAACACTACGGGCAATTTAGCATGGCCAATTCACCTGACCCGCACATCTTTGGACTGTGGGAGGAAACCGGAGCACCCGGAGGAAACCCACGCAGACACGGGGAGAACGTGCAAACTCCACACAGTCAGTCGCCTGAGTCGGGAACTGAACCCGGGTCTTCAGGCGCTGTGAGGCAGCAGTGCTAACCACTGTGCCACCGTGCCGCCCACAGATGTGATTCAGGGTGAGCTAGCCAATTGGATATGTCATTGGTTTAACAGCAGGAGACACAGAGTCATGGAATATTATGTCCGGTTCTGGTCGCCCAGTTATCGGAAGGGTATTATTAAGTTGGAGAGGGTTGAGAAGAGATTTGCTAGGATGTTGTTGGGTATGAGTTATAAAGAAAGGCTGGATAGGCTGGGACTTTTTTCAACATCCATGTTGATAGAAGTTTATAAAATAATAAGGAGTATAAGTAGAGTTAGTGGTAGCTGTATTTTCCCTAGGAGAGGGCATTTTCAAGACTAAGGGTACAATTTTAAAGTGAGTGGTGAGAGATTTAAAAAAGTCATGGGGGGTGGCAAATGTTTTACACATGGTGGTTTGCATATGGAATGAATTTCTTGAGGAAGAGGTGGATGTGGGTACAATTACAGCATTTAATACATATTTGGATAAATACATGGAAAGGAAAGGTTTGGAGGGATATGGGCCAGGAGCAGGCAGGTAGACATGGTTTAGTTTGGAATTATGTTTGGTATGGACTGGTTAAACCAAAGGGTCTGTTTCTGTGCTTTATGACCAAGTTACACTTTATTTACACACGAACAGTCCTTGAAAGCAATACTGCGTCATATACACTGAGGTACTGAAATAACTCCGTGAAGATTGGTATCCCGTCACCAAGTCACCCTTTATTTACCTGTGGAGAGCACTTGACACTGACCCAGCTAGCTCAGAGCTGTCCTCTAGCGAGAGCAGAGCTCCTGCCACTCCTGTTTATAACAGCCAGACATGGTTATGTCAGCCAGGGCTCCCTGATTGGACCAGGGAGTTCCCAATCGGAGAACTCATTCTCTAAGGTCCACCTGACTGACCTCATTCCAATCACTAAATCCCTCTCCCTCGAAGTCCTGAGACGTAGGCCCGTTCTGTCTCCTATAGCCTCTCCTGGGGTGGTTCATCTGAGTCTCCCTTCAATGCAGTCGGTGTATACTGGACCATAAAACGCCTCTTGCACCCAGAGCATCTTGGCCGAAACTCATTTTCTTTTTCAGGCGGTAATGGCGTAGGGGCTGCGACATCAGCCATCTTTGTTTCGTTGCCAGCGGTTTCCTTGACACTGAGTGGAGGGCGGGTTCTGACAGCATTGTCGGGTGTTCTGAGGGGCCGGGTATGTTTTGCCCCTGCCCCAGCTTTCATGTGGTCCCAGTGCTTGCTCAGGACCGCTCCCCCTACCCAAACCTTGTCTGTCGCAGGACCTGACCTCGCATCAACCCACACCTCTTACCCTTTCAGGGCCATTCCCGTAGATTCGATGCCAAACTTCATCACTTGCAGGGAACCATGTCTCTCTTTTAGATGAGTCTTGACTCCAGTGCTGGCGTTTCTGATGCCATTTCACCCCCACCCCCAAGATCTGGCAGAATCAGATTTAACATGGTGCAGAGTCTTCTCCCCATTAGCAACTCTGCCAGAGTGCTCCCTGTAGGCGCGTGAGGGGTGGTCCAACACTCCAATAGGAACCGGGACAGTTTGATATCAAGTGAAGCTGTGGGCTGTTTCTTTAAGCCTGTCTTCAAAGGCTGCTCTTCCCACAAGACCATCGGTTGATGGATGGTATAGACCTCTCCTTACATGCCGAATACCATTCACTACCAGAAATTTTCAAATTCCCTGCTGCTAAATGATAGCCTGTTGTCTGTGACCAACACCTCTGGGAGCCCGAGTATTGCAAAATATGCTTGAAACCTTTTAAGACCATAAGAAATAGGAGTGGAAGTCAGGCCATTTGGCCCATCAAGTCCACTCCACCATTCAGTCATGGCTGATGGGTGTTTCAACGCCACTTACCCGCACTCTCCCTGTATCCCTTAAATCCTTGCGAGATTAAGAATTTATCAATCTCTGCCTTGAAGACATTTAACATCCTGGCCTCCTCTGCGCCCCATAGCGATGAATTCCACAGGCCCACCATTCTCTGGCTGAAGAAATGTCTCCTCATTTCCAGTTCTAAATTGACCCCCTCTAATTCTAAGGCTGCGCCCACAAGTCCTTTTGTCCTTACCTGACAGAAACAATTTCCCAGCGTCCACCCTTTTAAACATTGTCCTCGAGTTTGACAAATAACCTCTGTGTATGTCCAATCACTTTGAATGGGCATTCATAATGAATAAGAACATACAGCCTACGAAAAGACCGGCAATCAACTTCCAACCAATCCATGGTTTAACCCAACCATTCCCACAAATGTGGGGGAGCTGCTGGCAGCGATGTTTGTCATTGTTTGCGATCTCGACTCGTGTCCAGCTTCCTGAAGGTCAGCAGCCCTCACCAGTATGGTGTAGGAGTCCTCCAGGCGAGGGATTGGGTATTTATCCAGCTGCAAAAAGCCATTTACCGTTTGTTTGAAATCCCCACAAAGGCGAAACAACCCATTGGGCTTCACAATCGAAATGACCGTTGCTGCCCATGCCTCCGCGACACTGGTTTGACAATTGCTTCACTTTCCAGCTCCCTGATCGTCCCACAGGGCAAATGGCATTTGGTGGGCCTGGCAGAATCGTGCAACCGCTTCCTGGTCAACATGTCTAGGATTCTCTCTAGGTCATCTTGCAGATTGAGTCAGTAGTTCGGAAGGCAAATGCAATGATAGCATTTATTTTGGGATGATTTGAATATGAAAGCAGAGGTATAGCTCTGAGGCTATGGTCAGGCAACATTTGGAGTCGTGTGCGGAGTTTTGGGCCCCTTATCTCAGAAAAGATGGACTGGCCCTGGGGCATGTTCAGAGGAGATTCACAAGAATGGTCCCAGGCATGAAGAGCTTAACATATGAGGAACGTTTGAGACTTTGGGTCTATACTCGATGGAGTTTAGAACGATATGGGGAGATCTAATTCAAACTTACAGAATACTGAATGATTAGATTTGGGAAGGTGTGGCCATTGATAGGAGGCACTAGAACCTGCAGACATAGCCTTATAAAGGGACGATCTTTTAGAATGGAGATAGGGAGAAACTTCTTCAGAGGGAGAGCGGTGAATCTATGAAATTTACTGCCACAGAAAGGTTGTGGAGGGCAGGTCATTGAGTATATTTAAGATGGAAATCAAAAGGTTCTTGATTGTTAAGAGGATCAAGGGTTACTGGGAGAAAGCAGGAGAATGGGGTTGAGAAACCTATCAGCCGTGATTGAATGGTGGTGCAACTTGATGGGCTGAATGGCATCATTTCTGCTGCTATATCTTATGGTCTTATGTAAGGTGGCCTTGACTCCTTTGTCAGTCCCTTGATTTTCCTAAAAAAATTCCGGATTTATTTAATTAGGACCTCACTCCAGCAGTCAATATTTAATCAAAAAATGTTGAGTCAATTGAGACGAATCTTTTTCTACCAATTCTGCCCCATCAAACTTGAGCCAGAACCTTTCACTATAAACACTGGTAACTGAAGCAGCTGCTCCTCATAGGAGACCAGAACCGAGGTTATACCCTTCATCTGTGGGGCTTCTCTGGTACAGGTTCTCGGCCTAGCTGAGGTATTAAGCAAATTTAATGCAGTGGAGGCTGGGATGTTAAATGTCTTCCAGACAGAAATTGATAAATTCTTAATCCCGCAAGGATTTAAGGGATATGGGGAGAGTGCGGGTAAGTGGCGTTGAAATGCCCATCAGCCATGATTAAATGGCAGAGTGGGCTCGATGGGCTGAATGGCCTCACTTCCACTTCTATATCTTATCGTCTTATTGTCTTAATGGTTGGAATTCAGTGCGTTTTTGTAAAGATTGGTTCCAGAATCATTAATACAGCCACGCTGGTATCGACCTCCATTAGAACTGGGTGACCATTTAACCAGACATTGATTTTGACTGGTTCCGATTTAGAGTTATAGAGAATTACAGCATGGAAACAGATCTTCACTCTAACTCTTCCATGTCAATCTTAAATTAATCTAGTCCCATGTGCCAGCATTTAGCCCATACCTCTCTAAACCCTTCCTATTCATATACCCACCCAGATGCTGTTTAAATGCTGTAATTGTACCAGCCTCCACCACTTCCTCTGGCAGCTCAGTCCACACACATACCACCCTCTGTGTGAAATAGTTGCCCCTTAGGTCCCTTTAAATCTTTCCACTCTCAGCTTAAACCTATGACCTCTAGTTCTGGACTCTCTTGGGAAAAGACCTTGTCTATTTACTCTATCCATGCACTTCATGATTTTATAAACCTCTATAAGGTCACCCTCAGCCTCCCACGCTCCAGGGAAAATAGCCCCAGACTATTGAGCCTCCCCCTCCAACTCAAATCCCCCAACCCTGGCAACATCCTTCTAAATCCTTTTTGAACCATTTCAAGGTTTACAATATCCTTCCTATAGCAGAGAGATCAGAATTGCATGCAGTATTCCAAATGTGGCCTAACCAATGTCCTATACAGCTGCAACAGGACCTCCCATCTGCTATACACAATGCACGGACCAATAAGGATATTGCTAAGCAATTTAACTCTTCCAAACCATGTGTAGGTGGAGTTTCCAGGGTGTGCACTGTCCTGCATACCGGCCTATGAGTTCTCTTACTCAAGTCAGGCCTAGGGGGGACTCTTTTGTTGTCTCAAGTTCATATACTGGCAGCAACTACAATGGCCTTGGTGAAGGTGAGGACTGCAGATGCTGGAGATCAGAGTCTAGATTAGAGTGGTGCTGGAAAAGCACAGCAGGTCAGGTGGCATCCGAGGAGCAGGAAAATCGCGTTTTGGACAAAAGCCGTTCCTCAAACGACAATGGTCTGCCATCCTTAATGACAGTAAAAAGTGAGGTCTGCAGATGCTGGAGATCAGAGCTGAAAATGTGTTGCTGGTTAAAGCGTAGCAGGTCAGGCAGCATCCAAGGAACAGGAAATTCGACGCTTCGGGCCAGAGCCCTTCATCAGGAATGAGGAGAATGTGCCAGGCAGGCTAAGATAAAAGGTAGGGAGGAGGGATTTGGGGGAGGGGCGATGGAGATGTGACAGGTGGAAGGAGGTCAAGGTGAGGGTGATAGGCTGGAGTGGGGTGGGGGCGGAGAGGTCAGGAAGAAGATTGCAGGTTAGGAGGGCGGTGCTGAGTTCAAGGGAATCGACTGAGACAAGGTGGGGGGAGGGGAAATGAGGAAACTGGAGAAATCTGAGTTCATCCTTAATGACAGTTTGACGACAGCTTGGCTTTGTTTTTGGGTTTTTCCCTAGGCCTGACCTCTGTTCAGGATATATTCTGAGTGAGGCTATGCAATTGCCTTCACTCAAGAGGCGCTCCCCAAACTCGGTCAGCCTGGCAAGGGTGTCCACTTCCGTCGGAATACCCTGCAACTCATTTGGCGCACATGCTGCATTTTCTAACGGCAAAGCCACTCGTCGGGCCTGTTTGAAGTCCATTTGGGCTTTAGCTGGTAAGCGCTTTGAATGTTTATGTCATTAATCCCACACACCAAACGGTCTCTGTGCATCTCACTTCGGGTTAAACTAAAAACACAGGCCTCTGCAAGTTGTCTTGGATATGGATTCCCCTAGTTCGCGAACTGCCAAGTGAAACCAATAGTGAGGTCGTAATATTCCTTACCCTAAATCCTTAGCCATGGATTGAGATTGCCTGCTTATTGTGCTTCCTCTATGCTTTTTGGTACAAAATATAATAAACTCCAGATTCCTTCGCTATCTGCAAACAGGAAATATTGTACCTTTTAGTAATTTGAATGTGAACTTTGACCACAGACTGTACTCATTTGTTAGTTTTTGTTAGGAAATATCTTAACACAATGTTGCCTTGTTCAATGTTTGATAGGCAGAGGTCTATTACTCCCACATACAGTTGTCTCTTGAGTCAGTCGATTGAAATCCAGCACGTACATCAATGTTTCCGTAAACTGACTACCTTGACCTCTTCCTTTGAGTCGAAAGAGGAACTACTGCAATGAAAGACGGCTAATGCAGCGCCTCAGCCTTGGTGTGGGGTGATACTTGTTTTAAACATGTTTAAGTCAAGTCAATGATTAACCTTTTAGCAAAGCAGAAGAGATAACAGAGTGAAATCCCCTGATGATACAGCATCAAACACCACAATCCTTCACTAACTGTTCCTCTTAGGTTTCTAAGTAAGCTTTTATATATTGTTTTTAAATTGTTTAGAATAAATGTTAGGCCTGATGCACAGTCATCTCCAATTATTCACCACCCCATGTCCCTTCATGCAAACACTATTCCACCTCCCCCATCCCCCCCTCCCTTTAAGACTCAAAAATGTACTTTTCATTTCATTCAGCGGGAGATCGCAGAGAATAATCAGGCATCATTTTTCCTCCCCTCTGTTAAACCCCCTCCATTCCCAGCAGCTACAGCAACCAGCCCTACCTCTCTAAATTGTTTCCATCTGATGTGGCACTTAATTGTGTAGGAATACAGACATGCCAAGGAAGGTCGAACATGGACTGGACCGAGCTAATCATAGAACCCCTACAGTGTGGAAACAGATCAGCTAGCCCAACAAGTCCAAACCGACCCATTCCCTTACCCTATTGCGCTGCCTTTCCTCTGACTAATACATCTAACCTACACATCCCTGAATACTATGGACAATTGAGCATGGTCAGTCCACCCTGACCTGCATCTCTTTAGACTGTGGGAGGAAACCAGAGCACCCGGAGGAAACCCACGCAGACACGGCTAGAATGTGCAAATTCCACATGAACAGTCACCCGAGGCTGGAATCGAACTTGGATCCCTGGCGCCGTGAGGCTGCAGTGCTAACCACTGAGCCACATACTTTTAATGATTTGCTTTACTTACAACATTAAAACAGTTTGCAAAAGCACAAAACCATACACACTATCTGTAGGCCAAAGGATATTTGCATTTGCTAAAGTGCTGTTTGAAATGGTCCAGCAAACCACTCAGTTGAGGGGCAATTAGGGATGGGTAGCAAATGCTAACCTTTACCAGTGGGTGCTCATACCACAGAGAAGAATAAATGGAAGTAAAGTTAGAATAATCACAGCGTTCTCCAGCACAGAAACAGATCCTTTGGTCGAATTCGTCCATGTTGACCAGATATTCTAAATAAATCTAGTCCCATTTGCCAGCATTTGGCCCATATCGCTCTAAAGCCTTCCTATTCATATACCCATCCAGCTGCCTCTTAAATGCTGTAGTTGTACCAGCCTCCACCATTTCCTTTGACAGCTCATTCCATACACGCACCACCTTCTGCTTGAAAGAGTTGACCCCCTTCCGTGCCTTTTATATCTTTCCCCTCTCATTTTTAACATATGTCCTCCAGTTTTCGACTCCCCTATCATAGCTATTGATGCATCTGTGCTCCTTAAGGTTTTCTTTTTGATGCTCGAGGGGAAATAGCCCCAGCCGATATAGCCTCTCTCTGTAGCTCACACCCTCCAACACCCAGCAACATCCTTGCAAATCTTTGTGAACTCTTTCAAGTTTAACAACGTGTTTGCTATAGCAGTGAGACCAGAATGGAACACCATATTCCAAAAGTGGCTGAACCACTGACCTGTGCAGCCACAACATTATGCGCCAACTCCAATACGCATTGCAGTGATCACACGCCAAGGTCTTTCAGAGGCTTCGTTCTCTTGGACCTTCTTCCTTTGGGCAGAGCTGTGGGCGGCACAGTGGCACAGTGGCACAATTCCCGACTCAGGCGACTGACTGTGTGGAGTTTGCACGTTCTCCCCGTGTCTGCGTGGGTTTCCTCCGGGTGCTCCGGTTTCCTCCCACAGTCCAAAGATGTGCGGGTCAGGTGAATTGGCCATGCTAAATTGCCCGTAGTGTTAGGTAAGGGGTAAATGTAGGGGTATGGGTGGGTTGCGCTTCAGCAGGCCGGTGTGGACTTGTTGGGCCGAAGGGCCTGTTTCCACACTGTAAGTAATCTAAGCTTCTCAAGGCTTCTGCAAATGCAATGTTAGACCTGCCACAATGTTTTCCTGGTGGCAATTACTGGGGTGTGGTTGCCGGGAGACCTGATTGAGGAATTGAGTATCCAAGGGTACACTGTGTCTCAGAAGGGTAGGAAAGAAGCAAAGGAGGTGGTGTAACTCTGTGAGTAAATGGACAGCTCAGTGTTGTCGTGAGAAATTATATCTGCATTATGACAGGGGTAAACTCTCCTGCTTAATTTAACACAGCAACACAGAAAAGATTTCACAGCAATCTGTGAAAATTTTAGAGGCCAAGAACTATTTAAAGTAAAAATTAACAACTTTATTTCTTAAAGTATAACAGAGAATAACTATTTACAACTCATTCCTCTGACCTATCTTTTGCCTTCCCCTTCTACAATACTAGTCTGATAAAATCTGTAAGATAAGATTGACAAAACAAAACTTCCTATCTCCAAACGAGGCAGCTTTTGGTTCTTCTCTGTAATTCTAGACTTCTTTTCTTCTTCTTGGGGTTTCTGCTTCACAGGTTACTGATCAATAAAAGTACCTGGAAGTGAGTTATTTTTCAGGTCGTCTGTACGTATTGGCTTGGCAGTTATCCTCTCAACTGTCCAATTTTCCCTGGTCTTATATTTCCCAAAGCATCGGATTGGGTCATTGGCTTTTAAGATTGTCAATTCAAACTGGATTGGAATTTTTTTGGGGGGTATAATTTAAACTAATTAGCCAAATTTGGATCTGTTTTTTTCTCCAGGCAACCAGCTACACTAACTGCTGGACCCATAGGTTACATTATGTCTTTTTTTCAGAACAGGTGGTGCTGTCAGGTAGTTCTGTTGCTTTTCACTCTCTTACAGGTACAGGAAGCCCACATCTTCATAACAAGAAGATGCAGAATCAATCTGGATAGATACAAGAAATAGCACGGGGAAAAAAAAACTGACGGGCAGTAATCTGGGTGCCCAAACAGGAGACATGCATTTGGGGAAGGTATAAACTAGGAAATACGGGGGCTTATAAGAATGCTATGGCAATCCTTATGGTAAATTCTAACCTGCATATGGATCGGAATAATCGAATGGCCAGGGAGATCCTTGAGGGAAAGTTCATTGACTGTATTTTCTCGGAGTAATCAGTTGTGGAACCAACCAACCTAGGAGCAGACTAATCCAGATTTGTCATTATGTAATGAGATGGGATTAATTAACGTGGTCAGAATGAAGCGTCGGCTAGGGAAGAGTGATTATAACGTGCCAGAATTTCAAATTCAGTTTATGGATGAGAAACTGGAATCCCACACAAGCATTTTGGAGATGAACAAAGGTAATCACAGAGGCATGAGGATAGATCTGTTCTGAGTGGTCTGTGTGAGAAGATTAAAAGGTAGGACAGTTGATGAGCAGTGAAGGATGTTTAAAGAGACACTCAAGTATTCTGAAATAAAATGTATTCCAGAAAGGAAGGATAAGGCAGTAAAAATCATCCACGATTTAGCAGGAAAGTTAAAGAGCATTTATAATAAAACAAAAACTAAGGCTATTATGTTGAAAAAGTGGGTGGCAGACTGGAACTTTGAGAAATTATAAAGATCAATAAATGATTACTATAAAGTTCATAAAAAGAGCAAAGGTAAATTATGGAGAAAAACCAGTGCAAAATACAAAAAGGAAAAACTTCTGTGAGTATATAAAATGGAGGAGAGTAGCTAAAGTGAATCCCTTGGAAAATGAGAATTGGGAGATGACATTGGGGAACATAGAACTGGCAGAGTCAGTAAATTAATATTTTCTTTCAGTTTTCACAAGGGGAGGACACTAGTACCACCCCAAAATCAGCAGGTAATGCAGAGGTTATAGAAAGGGAGATACACAGAGCAATCATCATCACGAGGGAAAAAGTACTGAGCAAACTACTCAGAGCAGACAAGACCCACATCCTCAGGTCTTAAAGGAAGAGACAGCGGAAATACTGGATCCGTTGGTTATTATATTCCAAAATTCCCTGGATGCTGGAAAGGCTTCAATAAATGCTAAAAAATGCTAACACAGCACCCTTCTTCAAAACGAGAAAGAGGCAGAAAGTAGAAAGAAACAGAAACAGGTCATTTTGTTTAACATGTGTTATTGAGAAATTGGTAGAATCCATTATTAAGGAAGTAATAACAGGGCATTATGAAAGTCAAAACACAATCCATCAGAGTCAGTGTGGCTCTATGAGGGGTAAATCATGTTTAACTAATTGCCTAGAGTTCTTTGAAGATGTAAAAAGCAACGTGAATAATGGGGATCCTGTTGATGCAGTATATCTGGATTTCCAGAAGGCAATGGATAAGGTACTGCACAAAAGGTAAGATCGCATGGGTACGGAGTAATTTATTAGCTTGGATAGAGGATTGGCTAACCAATAGAAAACAGAAAGTTGAGAGAAATGGGTCTTTCTCTGGTTGACAGGATGCAACTAATGAGGTTTGAAGGGTTTGGTTCTCAGGCCCTAAGTATTGACATTCTGTATTAACAACCTGAAAGCAGAGGCAGAAGGTACTGTAGCCAAATTGATAGGAAAGTAATTTGCAATGAAGAAGTAAGAAATTTACAAATAGACACAGATGGGACAAAATGTAGTAGATGAAGGGTAGCATGGATAAGTGTGAGATTTTGCATCTTGGTCAGAGGAGTAGAAAGGGAACTTATTCTCTAAATGGGGAGAAACTTCAGAGTACCTCTGTCCAGATGGATCTGAGTGCCCTTGTGTATAAATCACAGAGAATTAGTATGCAGGAATAGTAGGTAACAGGGAGACAAATAGAGTTTTGCCATTAATCACTAAAAGATTTGATTATAAAAGTAAGGAACTTTTGCTACAACCGTACAAGTCATTAGTGAGACCGCACATGGAGTACAGTGTATAATTTTAGTCTACTTACTTCAGAAGGGGTGTAGTTGTATTGGACGCAGTTCACAGGGGGTTCACTAGATTGATTCCAGAGATGTGGGGTTTGTAAAGAGAGATTAAGCGATTTAAGCCTGTACTCTCTGGAGTTCAGAAAAATTAGAGGAGATCTAATTCAGGTATAAGATACCACAGGGATTGACAAAGTTGGAAAGGATGTTTCCAATTTACAATGATATGTCATAGTTTTAGGATCAGATGTAAAACAGAAATGCGACAAAATCACCTCTTTTAACCTGTGGAATTCACTACCATAGCATGCAGTGAATGCTGTGATGCTGAGTAAATGTAAGGAGGAGATAGACTGATTGGTCATTCGTAATGCATTAAAGGGTTATGTGGAGCAGGCAGAAGAATGGAGTGGGGACCGAGATGAGACCAGCCACGATTGTATTGAATGGTGGAGCAGGTTTGACAGGCTGAATGGCCTACTCCTCCTCTGAGTTTTTATGCTCTTAACTTAAGAGTTTGAGATGCACAGGGCATTTAAGGAAGAACATTTTAATACAGCAAATGACAATGACGTGGAACTCACTCCCAATGAAGGCAATGGAAGCAAAGAAAATGAGTAACTTCCAAAGGAACTTGGGTGGGCTTTGGAAGGAGATACACTTACAGGGCGACAGGGATACCTTAGTGGCAACCATTGTGATGATGAATGACCTCCTTCTATGCCATAATCCAAGTGTGAGACATGGTTCCTTCGTAGAGGTACTCAACACTGTTCACTAAACCTCTCATCTCTGGAATCAATCTACTGAACCTCCTCTGGACTGTCTCCGATACTCAATTGGAGTCACTCAAGTAAATGTCCTCAGCCCAACCACCTCAATCTGCTTCATCAATGGGTTCACTTCCACCCTCCCTTTATAATGCAAGATGTTTATTTTTTAATGTGGTGTTGGGTTCCATTCTCAGCAGGGAGCAATGAGAGCAAGAAAACAGTCAGTTTTTGAGCTGGCTTGTGACAAGTAACAGACACCTCCCAGAGGAGAGAGTCAAGCCACCTTGACATTCAGTAGCATTGCGGAATCCTCCATCATTAAAGTCCCGGGGAAATTACCATTGACCATGAACTGAACGCTGTCAGCAATATCAATATCAAGACGAATCCAAGATTGGGAATTCTGTGACGAGCAACTCATCAAAACAATATCCACCGTCCACGAGGCGCAATACTCCCCACTTGCCTGGATGAGTGCAGTCCCAAAAACACTCAAGAGGCTGAACACCATCAAGGACAAAACAACCCGCTTGATTGGCACCATACCCACCATTTTCTGCTGCATTGTTTAGTGCCTGCATGATTTGTTGCAACGCGTAACCAAGGCTCCTTCAACAGAACCTTACGAATTGCAACTTTTACTGCCTAGTTGGGCAAAGCCATCAGGATTAGGCTGACACCCCAGCTGCAAGACCCCCTCCAAGCCTCACGCTTTCCTGATTTGGAGACACATTACCATTCCGACAAATGTAACTGCTTCGAATACACTATCCTCAGCTCAAAGGGGGAACGCCAGGGCACTCAGTAAGGAGCATGATGGGACGTGGTTTGATGTCCCTTTATCAGTATTGGCCATTGTGTACATGGATGTACAGTGAGCATGGAGACTTGTTGCTAAACCCTCTCAATCAGATTTTGGTGGAGAATGGGAAAACTGGTCAGACTGTGGGAGACCTGGCCTTCCTCAGTCACAGAAATAGTCACCACCTCATCCACAACTGATGGACTGAAGAGTTTAACCTGGGGAAAAGGGGGGGACAATTATAGCATGAATGTACTTCCTGCAGCATTCCATCAGTCAGTGAACTGGATAACTGGCACCATCTCCCAATAGTTCCACTCAGTGAAGTTAGCTCTTGACTGATTGAACTAGTTAAAAATTAACCTGGTTCATTGACCAGGGACTGCTGGCTGGACACTGTTTAGTACAGGGACCGACACTGCTCTTACAGGATGGAGAGAGCCCGACTCACTGCCATTACTGTCTGGTCACTTCTATCTCTTGGTGAGAGTGAATTTCTCATCTTGGTATTGAGGGTTATGCAGGAAAGCTGTGGGGTCGGGGGGAGGTGGGGAAATGTGCTGGTGAGGATATGTTAAATACAATTTAACAGTCTTTCCCTGTCTCCATTTGGAGTTAAACTGGCTGAACATTAACCTGGGATTCTTCTTCCCCTTGTAGTTGGCTCTGAGGCTTTGACCATCTCAGTGAGTGAGAGGCTGATTAATGCAGCAGTCGGAGACCCTGTGCTCCTGTCAGTGAGACCGTCGGAGAGGGTGAGGAGTGGATCTTGGAAGCACAATATGTCAGATGTACTTGTGTGGATTAACAAAACAGCAGACATTAATAATGTTTACAGGGGACGGGTGGAGTTCTTACAGAGTAACGGCTCTCTCCTGCTCAAATCAGTCACCGCTCCAGACAGTGGAGAGTACAGCGTTACCATGAACTCACTCGGTGATGCTGTAGCAAATGCAATAATCATCCTTTCTGTGTTTGGTGAGTAACAGGAATGTTTTCCTTATCCAAGTCGTTAATGCATCGCTTGTTCACGGGCTGCGTGTGAAACATGTTGGTTTAGGATCATTTATTTTGTCGATCCTGGAAGTCGAATTCTGGCAAGGGAACCACTGAGAAATGTCCTTGTTCAGCAATGAGTAGGGCCTCTGTACCTTTGGTGAACACACAGATTACAACCATCTGCACGACAGCAACTCCCCAAGGATCCACCGACATGACTTTCCAAACCGGTAACTACTTCCTCAGTTAAACTCCCAAGCTTCCTCCACCTACTGTTGGTCAGCTCTGCCCCAGCCAGTGTGAGGGAGACAGACTCTCATAGTTGTGAAGGGTTTTTTTTAAATCCGTTTGTACATGGGATATGGGCATCACTGGCTGGGCTAGCATTTGTTGCTCACTCCTAATTGCTTTGGATAAAATGGTGGTGAGTAGCCTTTATGAACTTTTGGATTCCCCAGGCAGTGGTGGCTTCCACAGTGCAGTCGGAGTTTTGGGATTTTGCAACCTGGTGACAGTGAGGGAACAGAACATCTAATTCCAAGTCAAGATGAAAAACCTGTCTATTTCTACCTTACAGAGCCATCAATACATATAGCATAGAAACAGACCTTTTGGTTCAACATGTCCATGCTGATTTATTTTCCCAAATTAAACAAGTCCCTCTTGCCTGCATTTGGCCCATATCCCTCCAAACCTTTCCTATCTGATTACCCGTCCAAATTCCCTTTAAATTCACCTGCCACTTTCTATAGCAATTCATTCCACATACAAACCATTCTCTGAGTGAAAAGGTTGGCCCCCCCAGTTCCCTTTCCCCTCTAGTTTTGAACTCCCCCACCCCTAGGGAAAAGACCTTAGCTATTCACCTCCTCTCCTCATGATTTCATAACCCTCCATAAGGTTCCCCCCCACAACCTCCTTCGGTCGAGCCTTGAATCTGCTTAATGACACAGCCTCTGCGGTAAATGACCTTGTGGGAGCAAATAAATCAAGAAATCCCAATTTTTTTTATTTCAAAAATATACTTTATTCATAAAATATTTTGATGATCTGTACAATTGGTCATGCCATACATCCGTAAACATTCCATTCCTTGGTATGTAGAGACAGAGTAATCATTCCTATTTACAGGTCTGTACGATTACATTTTTAGCTGAGGTGTCAGCAGAGCCCAAATGACTGTGTGGACCCTCCTTTTCTTCTTTAGGCAGGCAGACGTTAAACGGTGGGTTTTTTTAATTTCAAAATATACTTTATTCATAAAATAAATCTTTGGTACCTGTACAATTTGTCATGTCGTTCATAGACATATACATTGCAATAAATCTTTGATATCTGTCATGTCGTTCACAGATACACACATTGCATGTCTTAACCTTACAAATAAACAGATTGAATTAAATGAATTTACAGTCCCTTTGTTAATCATCCAGTCTCTTATTATTTAGCTGTGGCTTCAGCGGAACCCACCTAGTGAGTGGGTGCCCTGTTAAATGATTGCAAAGGAACCTTCTTTAACCCCCAGTTTATGGGGTTACCATTGTCCATTTGACTGTCCTGCCTCTGGGGTAGCTGTCTGCATCCCCATGGTGAGCATGAACTGCTGGACCTTTGCTGGGCTGAGGTAGCTATCCAGCTCCTCACTGGAGTCATTTACCCGCTCTGGTGTCATTGAGCCAAGGCAAGGGTCCGCACCGTCCAGTTCTGTGTCTGACAATGGGACTGTCAGAGGATCACAGCTTTCAGTTACCTGTAGTTGTGGGGCAGTGGGTACCCCCTGGTTCTCACTGGGTGGAGTGTGGACTTTGGGGGGGTCCATTGTTTCCTGGTTGGGAGGAAATGCCCCCCTCATTATCTACGGTGCTCTGTCTCTTCTTCTGTTGGTGGTGACCTTCTTTGCGCCCGTCTTCCCCATCCGAAGCGCTGTCTGTCTCTCCCTCATGCAGCTGTCTTTTCCCCCTTTGCTGGGAGGCTTTGGGGGCCTGGCAGGATTTTCTCTTCCTGTTTTTAACAGGTATCCACTCCTCTGCCTTCTCAATTACCTTCTCCTCCATTGCTTCCATCTACCCAGCTAGAGCTAGGATCAGGCAGACGTTAAATGGTGGGTTTTTTTTAATTTCAAAAATATACTTTATTCGTAAATATTCATAAAATAATTTGATACACTGTACATTGGGTATTGCCATACATATGTTCACATTAACATACACAGTTTAGAATTTTCCTTCTTACATGCAGGTCTGTGCATTTCTCGCTCCTACGCCCATATATTGGGCTGAGGCGTCAGCAGAGCCCAAATGACTGCATGGGCCCCCTGATCTTCTTTAGACAGGCAGATGTTAAACGGTGGTCTTTCCCCACTGCGCCTTGGCGGCAGCTGCCCCAAGCTTCAGCGCGTCCCTCAACACGTAGTCTTGGACCTTGGAATGTGCCAGTCTGCAACACTCAGTCGGGTTAAATGGTGGTCTTTCCCAACATAAAAGTGTCTTAAACAATGAGAGTCAAGGTAGCTTCCAAACGTGCAGATCCTGCCTGAACAATGTCGTTAACCCTTTCTTTGTGACATTGACATACAAGGTAGATTTTGAAAGTTGAATGGTGAATCCCATGAAAAGCTGTTGAAAAGGTTCCACACAGAAGGTAATCACATGAACTGGAAGCTGTTGGTATCTTTGGACCCAGCAAGGCTTGTGACTCAATGGGGAAGTGATCAGTAAGCAATATAAAGAAATATTCTAAGGAATTTGATTGGAGCTCCTACTGTTTCTCATTTCTACAACTCATTCAGGAGTCAGTCATGTTTTCGTCCTCGTCATCAGAATTTAGTGCCACCCCAGTTGCTCTGGGATGGTGACACTGAGCTGCCTTCTTCAATCGATGCAGTCTGTGTCTCTAGTTTTGGCCACTGTGCTCTTTGGGAGGGGTTTGACAGATTTTGACCCAGTAATGTTGATGATGTGGTAATATAATTCCACATCGATATGGCGTGTGAATTGGAGGGGAACTTGGAATTGGTTTATGTTTCCGTCCATCTGCTTTCCTTCTCCTAGATGGTAGAGGTCACAGGAGAAAGTGAGGACTGCAGATGCTGGAGATCAGATTCGAGAGTGTGGCGCTGGAAAAGCACAGCAATATTCTCCTGCTCCTCAGATACTGCCTGACCTGCTGTGCTTTTCCAGCACCACACTCTCAACTCAGTAGAGGTCACAAGTTTGGAAAGTGCAGTTGAAGGGGCCTTGGTGAGTGGCTTTAATGCATCTGATAGATATGTATTATTTGATGCTCCTGAGTATCGAGGGTAAAAGTACATACTTCTCCCTTCTACTGCCTCCAATACAGCCCTTCCACCTGGAATTTTCACTAAGACTCCCACCCACCTTCCGTGGATCCCTACTCCCACCTCTAAAACACCCTCTCCACCTGGAATTTCCACCAAGACTCCCACCAACCTTCCGAGGACCCCTACTCCCACCTCTAACATACCCCTTCCACCTGGAATTTCCACCAAGACTCTCATCCACCTTCCAAAGACCCATTCTCCCACTTCCAACACACCCTTCCACCCTGACCACCCATGTAACTCTCCACCCCCTTAGCTCCCTGCCTCATTCCTGATGAAGGGCTTTTGCCCAAAACATCGATTCTCTTGCTCCTTGGATGCTGCCTGACCTCCTGTGCTTTTCCAGCACCACACCCTCAACTCTGATCCCCAGCATCTGCAGTCCTCACTTTCTCCGAAGAGAATGCACTGACAATAGTCAGATGTAGTGGAGCAGACAATGACTTAGAACTCCCTTGCCCGTATGTGAAATAGGGCTGGGGGTGGTGTTTATTAAGGTGGGATTAGGAACAGGCATGGGCCATTCACCCCCCTCGAATCTATTTCACCATTCCAATGGGATCACGGCTAATCTGTGCTCTGGTTCCATTAACCTTCCTTTGGCCCTTATCCTTTAATATCTTTGCTCAACAAAAATGCATCCATCTCAGATTTAAACTTAACAACTGATCCAACATTCACTGCCATTTTTGGAAGAGTGTTCCAAACATCTCCCACCCTTTGTGTGTCAAAGTGCTCCCCAAAATCTCTCCTGAACGCTCTGTCCCTAATTCTCAGATGATGTCCCCAAGATCTAGAATCCCTAACCAAATAGTTTATCTACCCTGTCTAGTCCTGTTGTAGTTGATATGAAACAAATACACCTCCCTACACATGCACACACCTCCATCTCGGGGAAGCATTGAAATTACTTTCAAAGAATGGATTTATGTGATTTACACCACTTGGCAGACACATTATTTTTAACATTTATTCATCAGCAGGATGTGGGTGTCATTGGTTAGGCCAACATTTATCGCCCAGAGGGCAGTTAAGAGTCAACCACATCGTTGTGGATCTGGAGTCACATGTAGGCCTAGACCAGGTAAGGAGAACAGATTTCCTTCGTTAATTTTTTTTTCTGCCAGTTACCAAATACATGGTCACTCTTTGACTCTTCATTCCAGCTTTGTATTCATTCGAACCTGGACATTTTCCAGAACTCTGGAATTATATTCTGGCAATGATATCACTAGGGCTACCACCTACCCCATCTGAAACTGGATGGAATTTATTGATTACAAGGTCGATGCATCAAGTTCTGAGAAATATTTATTTTTGTCACTCGGACCTCGAAGCCACTGATTGACATCACATTGCTGTTAAATCTAATGCACTCTTTAGCAGAAGTGAATGAGTCCACTAACGTTATTGAAATAGTGAAGGAGCTGGCCAATAGGATGGAGAGGAAATGATGGCCAAGTGTTATTATTGCCAGACTGTTAGTCCAGACATTCAGCTAATTTTTCTGGGGGCCAGGGCTCAAATTCTGATGGTAGATGATGAAATTTTAATTAATTTATTTTTAAACTCTGGCCTTAAGAATCAATTGATGACCATGAAACCATTGATTATGGTCAGAAAAACCTAAATGGTTTATTAATGTTCTTTAGGGAAGGAAATTTGCCATCCTCACCTGGTCTGGCCTACATGTGACTCTCGATGTGGTTGACTCTCAACTAATCTCTGAAATGACATGGCAAGTCACTTAGCTCAAGGGCAGATCTGGATGGTAAGACATGCTGACCAGGCAGTGATGCACATGTCGCGTGAGTGAAAAAAATAGTCAGCAGGAAGTATTTGTTTCATTCTGAACATACACTTCCATTTTCCAGAAAAGGGACATAGGTGGCTTGATACTTCCAAACCAGCCGGAATTATATTCAATGAAATTCGATTAAAAAGAAAAGCCTTAACAATAGAAAGCAAAATGGAGAGAGTAACTTCTCAGAGCTTTTCAAGCAATGTCCTGGCTGAACTGGAAAAGGAGTCCGGTGAAACTGGAAGACAATGTGTTCCAATTCACTACGTGGAGCTTGTTCAGCCAAGAATTCTCCAGCACAGAACCAACCTACAGCCTAACGTCGTGAGGTTTAAGACCTTTGTCACGAGTTTGGTAAAATACTCCAAATGAGAAGAAGACCTGAATACAGTTTGTTGGGCGTTGAACATCAATATACTTCCTTGTTATAAAGTTGTTCATTTCTGGAATATGTTTCTCATTTCCATTGTTTCCAGTGGAGAATAAAAGTCTTATTTTTTAGCTTTACATCTGCACTAGCTGATCTAGGAGAAAGTGAGGACTGCAGATGCTGGAGATCAGAGCTGAAAATGTGTTGCTGGAAAAGCGCAGCAGGTCAGGCAGCAGCCAAGGAGCAGGAGAATCAACGTTTCGGGCCTGAGCCCGAATCCTGAAGAAAGGCTCATGCCTGAAACGCGATTCTCCTGCTCCTTGGATGCTGCCTGACCTGCTGCGCTTTTCCAGCAACACATTTTCAGCACTAGCTGATCTACCCTGATTACAGGGAATTTAAAAAATAAGACATGTTCTCGTGCGGAATGCTGATGGCATGAAGCTATTCACGGCTGGAGCTGTTCAATTAAAATAAAGCCATGTATTTCATTACTCTATCTTTGATTAATGCTTCTGTATTACATTCACAGAGCCAATCTCCTCTGTGTCTATTATATCCAATGTTTCGAACGCAGTGAAAGAGAATGACACTGTATCCCTGAGGTGCCATGTACTGGGAGATTGGACCGAAATAATTTGGCTCTTCAATGGGAGTCTTGTCAACAGCAAAGGGAGGACAACATTTTCCTCAGGAAATGCCATGTTGACGATAATTCATGTTGACACAAGCAATACTGGCAACTATCGATGCATTGCACGTAGCCCTGTGAGTGAAAAAGCAAGCGAGCCCTACTTCTTGAGCTTGAACTGTAAGTACAATGGATTCACATTGATTTATATTGAACAATTGGGAGCTGCATTTTATATGTTAACAGTCTGAGCGCCTGGAGGTATTATATTGTGTTCACAGCCCTATACAACTGCAACTTGCGTCCATCAGTAGCAATTGTGTCTCACAGCATTTAATATCAGATTCCGTTCCTGTCCTGTTCAGGTTAAATTCCTGTTCAGTGACAGGCTGGATGACACTGAGGTGAAGCCAATGGAGTATCGACATAGGACCAGGATTGGCCATTCAGTTCATCGAGCCTGTTCCACCATTCAATGGTCGATCTCCTGTCTAGCTCCATATACATGGCTTTGACCCTTTGCTCAACAAAGCCTTATCTATCAGATTTAAAACTAATAGCTGATGCAGCATCCACTGCCATTTGTGGAAGACAGTTCCAAACATCTGCCACCTTTTGGGTGTCGTAGAATCATGGAGTTATACAGCACAGAAACAGACCCATTGGTCCAACCAGTCCATGCCAAACATAATCCCAAATGAAACTGGTCCCACCTACCAGCTCCTGGCCCATATCCTTCCAAAGCTTTTCTCCTCATGTATATTACCAAATGTCTTTTAAACATTATAAATGGACCTGCATCCACGACTTCCTTAGGAAGTTCATTCCACCTTGACTGAGTCATCCACTTGACTAGATCGCCATGCAGGCTGGGGGAAGCCCGGCGGTCAGTGGTTAGCACTGCTGCCTCACAGCACCAGGGTCCCGTGTTCGATTCCTGCCTTCAGCAACTGTTTGTTGTTTGCATGTTCTCCCCGTGGGTTTGGTCTGGTTTCTTCCCACAGGCCAGTGATGTGCAGGTTCGGTGGATTGGCCATGCTAAATTGTGTAAGTATCCAGTGATGTGCAGAGCTAGGTGGACTAGCCATTGGAAACGTAGGGTTACAGCGATAGCTTAGGGGGTATGGGGGAATAAACTTCAGAGGATCCATGTGCACTCTATGGGCTGAATGGCCTGTTCCACACTGTTGAGATTTTATGATGGCTCTGTGTAAAACATTTACCCCTCATGTCTTTTGTAAATCTCCTCTCATCTTAAAATGTGTCCCCTAATTTTGAAATCCCCCATTCTAGGGAAAAGACAACTGCCATTAACTCTATCTCTACCTCTCATTATTTTATAAATTTCTATCAGGTCACGTCTCAACCTCCTACCCTTCAGTGAAAAAGTCCCAGACTATCCAGCCTTTCTTTATAACTCAAACCTTGCAACATCCTGGGAAATCTCTTCTGACCCTTCTCCGGCTTGGTAACATCCTTCCAAGAGCTGGGCGACCAGAACGGGACACAGTACTCCAGAAGAGGCCACACCAATGTCCTGTACAACCTCAACATGACATTCCAACTCCTATACTCAAAGGACTGACCTCTTGAAGCTATAACTTTACAGATGAACCACATTCCAAGAAACAGGACAAAGTGCTTCCGAGCATCTCATCGGAATGTTCTGGCCCTAATTGTCAGACAGCGTCCCTAGTTCCAGAATCTCCAACCAGTGGGAATAGTCTATCTTTGTGTACCCTGTCCTATCCTGTTAATATCTAAGGTTGGAACCAATACATCGTCTCCTTACCAGCTGGGTGGCACAGTGGCTCAATGGTTAGCACTGTCCCATCAGCACCAGGGATCAGAGTTTGGTTCCAGCCTTGAGTGACTGTGTGTGAAGTTTGCATATTCTCCCTGCGTCTGTGTGGGTTCCCTCCAGGTGCTCCAGTTTCCTTCCATAGTCCAAAGATGTGGAGGTTAGGTAGATTGGCCATCGGAAATGGTCCTGTTGTATCCAGGGATGTGCAGGCTGGGTGAGTTATCTGTGTGGGGATAAGGTGGGGTTTCCTTTGGAGTGTCAGTGCAGACTCGATGGGCCGAGTGGTCTTTTTGTGCTGTGTAGGAATTCTAGATGCTATGATTCAGAAAGAAGTGAAATGATGGCCAAGAGTCGGAGTAAATTGGAGTTAAATTAGCTCTGAACCATCTTCCTGCCCATCTTTGAGTGGATTCTTTTGTGTCCACCTGAGACAACAGACAAGACTTGAGATTCACAAATGCTTCAGGAAGATCACATTTGTTTGTGGACATGTCTGTTTAGACTGTGGATAGTGCAGATGTACAAAGTGACTGAGGGGTCCTATTGTTCAGCCACTGAAGGCTAAGCCAGCTATAGGAAGGCTAATGGAATGTTCGCCTTTTCTACAAGAGGATTTGAGAATCAGGATTTTGTGAACAATTGGCTGAAGTGTTGCTTGAGCCCATGACATTCTGAGGCGGGGAAAAGATCAAGATACCTTCTCAAAAAGTGCATGTTGTCCACTTGACTAGGTCACCATGCAGGCTAGGGGAAAGCACGGTGGCTCAGTGGTTAGCACTGCTGCCTCCCAGCACCAGGGACCCAGGTTCAATTCCTACCTTGGGCAACAGTGTGGAGTTTGCACATTCTCCCTATTGGTTTCCTCCAGGTGCTCCAGTTTCCTCCCACAGTCTAAACATGTGCAGGTTAGGTGAACTGGCCATGCTAAATTCCGCAAAGTATCCAGAGATGTGCAGGCTAGGTGGATTAGTCATTAGATAGGTTAGCCATTGGGATAGGTTAGCCATTGGAATTGCATGGGATAGATTGGGGGGGTGAGTGTGGATGGGATGCACTTCAGAGGGTCCATATGTACTCAATGGGCCGAATGGCCTGCCCCCACACTGTAGGGATTCTATGACGGTGAAGACAAAAATGTGATACATTGCGAATTGAATTCTTCTGAGTGTGAAAAAAAGCATTTGAGATGTTTACCATTCTACCAGAGGGTTAAACACATTTGTGGTATTGCAATAATACCATTCTGAGTCCATTAAGAGTTTTTCTATCTCACCCATGAGGTGTGGGTGTTGCTGACATTACCCAGCCCTAATTGCCCAGCGGGCAGTTACTGTCAACCACATTACCATGGATCTGGAGTCACACGTAGGCAGATGTTCTTCCTCAAAGAACAGGAGGGAATGGTTCAGAAAAGAATTGCAAAGTTGTGACCAGGGTTGGAGGGTTTGAGCTATAGGGAGAGGCTGAATAGGCTGGGGCTGTTTTCCCTGGAATGTTGATGGCTGAGGGGTGACTTCATAGAGGTTTACAAAATCATGAGGGGCATGGATAAGGTAAATAAAGTCTTTTCCCTGGGGTGGGGGAGTCCAGAACTAGAGCGTATAAGTTGAGGGGAAAGATATAAGAGAGACCTACAGGGCAACGTTTTCACGCCGAGAGTGGAGCGTGTATGGAATGCGCTGCCAGAGGGAGTGGTGGAGGCTGATACAATTGCAACATTTAAAAGGTATCTGGAAGGGTATGCTAATAAGGAGAGTTTATAGGGATATGGGCCAGATGCTGGCAAATGGGTCTACATTAGGTTGGGATATCTGGTTGGCATGGACTAGTTGGACCAAAGGGCCTGTTTCCGTGCTGCACAGCTCAATAACTCTATAGCTAGATGGGATTTATTTTATAACCACAGTTGCATGTTGACATTAGGCTAGTTTTTAGTTTTTTATGAAAAAATGTAACCTATTTTTCAAATTAACCTGTTCCTAGTTGTTATTACATGCCTCTGGAGTGCGTGGGTCATGAACCCAGATCTCCCAATCCCAAGGGTAGAGATATGACCACTGCATCACAAGAGACCCCTATCTTAGCTTTTGAATTTTTTTTTACTTACCTATTTTACTAATTAACTTTATCAGAGATTTTATCACGCTTCTCTGGAGCAGGTGGAACTTGAACATCAGCCTCCAATCCAGGGGTAGAGTTATTACCACTGTACCACAGGAGGGCCCTATGCTAGTTATTTTTTATTTAACTTATTTTTCTAATCAACGTGTTCAGAGATGTTGTTACACTCCTCTAGAGCAGGTAGGTCTTAAAGCCTCCCAGTCCAGAGTAGGGATACCATCACTATACCACAAGAAGACTATTTGCTAGCTTTTTATTTCAGGTTTTTTAAAAAAATCGAATTCATCTGCCACTGTGGGATTTGAACCTAGGGCAGAAAAGAATTGTCCCTGACCCAGAACGATAAACTGGAGCTCAGGATTACATTAGGATCCCTACAGTACAGAACCAGGTCCTTTGGCCCAACGAGTCCACACTGACCCTCCGAAGAGCAACCCACCAAGACCCATTGCCCTACATTTACCCCTGATTAATGCACCTACGGGCAATTTAGCACGGCCAATTCACCCAACCAGTACATCTTTGGATCGTGGGAAGAAACCAGAGCATGGGGAGAATGTGCAAACTCCCCACAGACAGTTGCCCAACTGCAGGAATTGAACTCGGGTCCCTGGCGCTGTGAGGCAGCAGCGCTAGCCACTGACCCATCGTGCCACCCAATTATTAACCCCCTACTGCAGCACCACCTCATCCACCTAAATGGTATCACCTTGATCTGTAATGCAATGAACTTCTTTTGCAGATCATACCAGTTCAAAGGATAGCAAAAGATACTCAGGATGGAGTATATACCTTTTGGCGATACTCGTACCATGTCTAATAATGTAAGTAACTCCAGCTGGATTCAATTGACACAGTCAAATTTAATGGTGCTCCCTACTCAAAGCAGCACTTTCAAGTCAACACAAAAAGATCACCCGTAATTGTTGAAACGTTTTAACGTGGGAAAGGTAATTAAGCTGCATCGTTCTGATCGTTGCAGATGCTGTGTGGTCTTCACCAGGAACAGAATAAGCTGTTGTGATCAGCAATGCTCCTGCTCCTTCCTCAGCAGGTGAGAGTCACCTTTCTTCAGAAGCTTGTTGTCGAATTTCAGCCCATGAGTTCAATCAGAGTGGGCAGACGGCGTGTTAGAGAAAGACGCCGAAATTTCAAAAAGGCGAGAATGTGCAACAAGACCTGAGTGTCCTTGTACACCAGTCGCTGAGAGTAGGCATTGAAGCTACAGCAGGCAATGAGCAAGGCAAATGGTGTGATGGCCTTCATAGCGAGAGGAGTGGAGTGCAGGAGGATGGATCTGGATTAGATTGGTGCTGGGAAAGCACAGCAGGTCAGGCAGCATCCGAGGAGCAGGAAAATCAACCTTTCGGGCAAAAGCTCTTCATCAGGAATGAGGCAGGGAGCCTCCAGGGTGGAGAGATAAATTGGAGGGGGGTGGGGGTGGGGCTGGGAGAAGGTAGCCAAGAGTACAATGGGTGGATGGAGGTGGGGGTGAAGGTGATAGGTTGGAGAGGAGGGTGGAGCAGATAGTTGGGAAGGAAGATTGGCAGGTAGGACAGGTCATGAGGATGGTGCTGAGTTGGCAGGTTGGAACTGGGGTAAGGTGGGGGAGAGAGGAAATGAGGTGAGTCTGTTTCAGCACATGGTTGAAGAGCTGTAGGGCAGAGGAGATGACTTGGGGGTTGCAGTAAGAGAGAGACTCCTTGTAGAGAGCATAGCTTCTTCAAGGTAGGCATCCTTGCAAAGGCCTTGCTGCTATTGTACAGCACCTTTGTGAGATCACAGCTGGAATACGCTGTGCAGTTTTCTTTTGTTTATCTGAGGAAGACTGTTCTTGCTGGAGAGAGAGTGCAGCCAAGTAATAACTGGCTAATTCTTGGGATGGCAGGACTGATGTTTGAGGAGAGGTTGGATTAGCTAGGATTTTCATCGCTGGAGTTCAGACGACTGAGGAAGGAGATATAAGCAAATAAAATTGTAACAAGACCAGATATTGTGAAACTTGAAAGGGGTCAGAAAAGACTTACACGGTTTTGCCAGGGTCGGAGGGTTTGAGCTACAGGGATAGGCTGAATAGGCTGGGCTGCTCTCCCCGGAGCGTCGGAGGCTGAGGGGTGACCTTATAGAGGTTTACAAAATCATGAGGGGCATGGATAGGATAAATAGACAAGGTATTTTCCCTGGGGTGGGGGAGTCCAGAACGAGAGGGCATAGGTTTAGAGTGAGAGGGGAAAGATTTAAAAGGGACTTAAGGGGCAACTTTTTCACGCATAGTATGGTACGTTATGGAATGAACTGCCAGAAGAAGTGGTGGAGGCTGGTACAATTACAGCATTTGAAAGGCATCTGGGTGGATAGGACGGGTTTGGAAGGATATGGGCCAAGTGCTGGCAAATGGGACTAGGTTTGGTTGGGATATCTGGTCGGCATGGACGTGTTGGGCTGAAGGGTCTGTTTCCGTGCTGTCCATCTCTATGACTCTAAGACTAGACAGGAAGGATATTCCCAGTGACAGGGGAGTTCAGAACCAGGGGGCTGCTGTCCCATAACATGGGGTAAATAATTTCGGAGGAATCTCTACCCAGAGAGTGGTGAGCCTGTGGAATTCTCTATCACAGAAAGCAGCCAACTATTACACAATAAGAGGAGGAGTAGGATATAAGAGGGTAAGTGGATCAAAGGGTACAGCGAGAAAGTGGGAGCAGACCTTGAAGTTGGATGATTAGCAATGATCTTCACGAATGGCTCAAAGGGCCAAATGGCCTTCTCCTGCTCCTCTTTTCTATGTTTGCACCAAATATTATGTCAATGCAAAGATATTGGAAAGAGTAATTTGCAGAGAAACCAATCTATTCAATCTGACTGGGTCAGGCTAACGTTCACATTTCATCAGAATCTCTGCACCATCTCATATATTGACCGAAAATCTCTTCAACACATCTGGAGGCTGATACAATGACAATATTTGAAAGGCCTCTGGTGGGTATATGAATAGGAAGGGTTAAGAGGGACTAGTGCTAGCAAATGGGACTAGATTAATTTAAGATATCTGGTTGGCACAGACGTGTTGGACCGAAGGGTCTGTTTCTGTGCTGTACATCTCTATGACTCTAAATCAGTGCTATTCTCGCCCCTAGCCTCTCTGTTCTGCCACTGGTTTCGATCATGGAATTGTTGTGAAAGTAAATATTTAAGTAAGCATTTCACAAATTGTACTTTCCAACCCCCCATTCCACCAGATCTCATCTGAAGTGTCAGCGTAAATAAATCTTTATTTACTTTTTAGATAAAATCGATGGCTGCAGATGCTGGAAGCCAGATTCTGGATTAGTGGTGCTGGAAAAGCACAGCAGTTCAGGCAGCATCCAAAGAGCAGTAAAATCGACTTTTCAGGCAAAAGCCCTTCGTCAGGAATAGAGGCAGAGTGCCTGCAGGGTGGAGAGATAAATGAGAGGATGGTGGGGGTGGGGAGAAAGTAGCATAAAGTACAATCGGTGAGTGGGGGAGGGGATGGAGGTGATAGGTCAGGGAGGAGGGTGGAGTGGATAGGTGGAAAGGGAAATAGGCAGGTGGGACAGGTCATGGGGAGAGTGCTGAGCTGGGAGTTTCCACCTCACCCCAGTTCCAAACTCCCAGCTCAGCACTCTCCCCATGACTTGTCCTACCTGCCTGTCTTCTTTTCCACCTATCTGCTCCACCCTCCTCCCTGACCTACCACCTCCATCCCCACCCCCACTCACCTATTGTACTCTATGCTACTTTCTCCCCACCCCCACCCTCCTCTCATTTATCTCTCCACTCTTCAGGCTCTCTGCCTCTATTCCTGATGAAGGGCTTTTGCCCGAAGTGTCGATTTTACTGCTTCCATATTTAGGGTCCGCTCGCTTTCTTAATGCAAGCAAGGATATTGAGACAGCAGTGCAAGCGGGCGGTATAGTAACTCAGTGGTTAGCGCTGCTGCCTCACAGCAACAGGGACTCTGGTTCCCTTCCACCCTTGGGTGACAATCTGTGTGAAGATTGCATGTTCTGTCTCTAGTGTGTGTGTGTGTGTGTGTGTTTCTGTCAGGTGCTGTGGTTTCTTCCCACAATCCAAACATGTGCACATTAAGTGGATTTGCCGTGCTAAGTTACCCATTGTGTTCAGGGATGTGTGAAATATGCACGGGAAATGCAAGGTTACAGAGCTGGGCATGGGTCTGGGTGGGATGTTTTTTTGAAGGGTCACTATGGACCCATTGGGCCGAATGGCCTGTTTCCACCCTGTAGAGATTCTATTTTTAAAAATTGTGAAATAAATTCACAAGAATCATGCGAGAAATATGGGGAAATAGTCATTTGGAAGAATTAAACGTATCAGGCTTTTACCTCAGCAAAAAAAAACCTTCTTATAGAAATCTTTGAAATGATTCAAAAATTTGAGTCTAACACGAGAGAGTATAAATTAACCAAGAATTAATTCAATAGAGAATTCAATAGAAATGTCTGTTGGGAGAGTGGTGTCATAAGGAACTTAGTACCAATGAAGAGTAATTAAGATGATTAGGATATAAATGGATGCATTTAAGGCGAGTGTACATAAGTACATGATGATGACTGTGATGGAAAATAATGATGATGTGGCTTGATGCTATAGGCTTACCAGAGACAACTGTGCATCATAAACAGGGCTCCAGGCAATTTTGTATGCGGTTAGTTCTATGAAATATGTAATTAGAGAGTAGTTAGTTTTAACTATCAATTATAAATTGTTGACACTGAGCAATTTAATAATACAGTGAATATATGAATCGATTTTAAATTAAGTTAGTGGTTTTCTGGTTGTTCTAGAAGTAATTTCAGGGGAAGGTGTTGCTCAGAATGTAACAGATACCAGCAGCTTCCAACCAAAGGCAACAACTCTTTCCTTTACATCCATCTGCCGTTTGCTCCACAAACTCACGTTCACACTCACATGGACACACACACACATTCTCACACTTGCACATTCACACACAGACACAGACACACATACATGCGCACACACATATGCACACACGGAGTCTCTCTCTCTCTCTCTCTCATTCTCACATACACACACACAGAGCACCACTCTCTCCCTCACACACTCATTGCCACACAGACAAACACACACTGTCAACACACAAATACATTGACACCTCCACTCTTGCACACACACACACACACGCAAGCACACTCTCATAGACACACACTCATGTTTGTACATTCACACACACGCTAATACATGCAAACACTCACACACCTACTCACACGGGCACTCACACACATTCTCATTGCCACCCATGCTCATACTGACAAACGCACAGTCATGCACACACATACAAACTCACACTGACACACACACACAGTCATGTACGCGCGCACACACATACACACACAGATCCACAAATTCACACTGACATACACGCAACCATTCGCACGCACACAGACCCACAAACCCACACTGACACACTCACATGATGCACACATGCACACAAACACAGACATTTACACTAACACACAAATAGGCACACACACTCACATATACGCACTATACTAATGCTCACAAGCACAGACACACATACAGATACCTACAAATGCATGCACATAAGCGTACAATCACACACACACACAAAACACACACACAGACACAAACTGGCGCACACACACACGCACATATGCGAATGCATAGACACACACATGCATGCATTCATTAAATAATGAGTAATCAATTGTGTCTACTTCAGTTGTTAAACCTTTGAAGCTACAGTAGATGTAAGTATGGATAATATTCTGTCAGCAATAGTTCCTTTGTTAAACTCTGTCATAAAATTAAATTTGTGGACAATTGCCTTTCATGTGAACAACACGTATTATCAGACAATAAATGCTGTAAAAGATGCATTTTCTTTCTCCCGTAGGTACTTATTCTATTTTTGGGTGTCATGCTGTAACCGAAAAGCTTCGGGCACCATCACTGACAGTGGGGAAAGCGGGTAAGAGGTCCTTTCTCTTTGGGAGAAGGCTATTCTGCTTGTGAAATTAGAATTAGTTCACAGGATGAGCCGAATATCCAGACGATAAAAGTTACTCCCCCCCCACCCAGGACAAGCTATCTGAAGGCCAGAGTGGACTCAGTGAGATTTTCTGCCGGGCAAATGTTTAACTGCATGGGGTTTGAGCGTCTTGGTTAAAAAAACACCAGGTGCTCTGAGGGGATGAAAACATTGTAGACAGTTGTCCCACTATAGGCAGTGGCTGTCTCTCGCTCTGTTCTGATACCATTAAAGGGGCAATTTAAATTTTATTCTGTTGTTCCAGCTGTAAGATACAATGGTGTCCAATCACTGCAATTTTAGTTTGGACATAAAACATGTGGGTCTTTATTTGATCAGAGCCTCATCATTCCAATTGTAGATTTTGATAGTTCAGAGGGAGGCCATTCAGCCCATTGCGTCTGTTCCAGCTCTGGAAAGAGCTACCTAATGAGTGCCATTCTCCATAGTTCTCTAAATTCACCACTGGCAAACATGTGCCCACTCTCTTCCTATGGAATCCACCTTCGCCACTCTCCCAGACAGCGCATTCCAAATCCTGACATCTCTCTGAGCAAAAACATTCAGACAGGTAGGTGGGTAGGAAAGGTTTAGAGGGATATGGGCCAACTGCAAGCGAATGGGACCAGTTCAGTTTGGGCTTGCTGCTCGGCAGGGATGAGTTGGACCGAAGGGTCTGTTTCTGTGCTGTAGGACTCTATCACTCTGAGTTTCTCCTCACCTCACTCCCAGCTCTCTCGCTGACAGTCTTGAAATTGCAACCTCTACATACCGACTAGTGGGAACAGAATATCCTACTTCACCCTGTTGAAAATTTTCATAATTTTGAACACCTCAGTAAAGAGTACCCCACTCATTATTGGAGGTCAAAGTTTCATTTGGGAAGAAATTGCAAATGTTGATCTAATGTTTGGTTGCTGAAGTCATTACTGTGCTGTTCAAACGCTCCAAGTCTTTTTGTTTCAATACGTCTATTTCTGCCTCTACAAAACCACACTGCTTTTGTACTCTTACTTCATCATCCGCCGTCATTTCTGCCACCTCCAAACGGACCCCACCACCAGGGATATATTTCCCTCCCCTCCCCTATCAGCGTTCCGAAAAGACCACTCCCTCCGTGACTCCCTTGTCAGGTCCACACCCCCCACCAACTCAACCTCCACTCCCGGCACCTTCCCCTGCAACCGCAAGAAATGCAAAACTTGCGCCCTCACCTCCTCCCTTACTTCTCTCCAAGGCCCCAAGGGATCCTTCCATATCCGCCACAAATTCACCTGCATCTCCACACACATCATCTATTGCATCCGCTGCCTCCTCTATATTGGGGAGACAGGCCGCCTACTTGCGGAACGTTTCAGAGAACACCTCTGGGACACCCGGACCAACCAACCCAACCACCCCGTGGCTCAATACTTTAACTCCCCCTCCCACTCCACCAAGGACATGCAGGTCCTTGGACTCCTCCATCGCCAGACCATAACAACACGACGGTTGGAGGAAGAGCGCCTCATCTTCCGCCTGGGAACCCTCCAACCACAAGGGATGAACTCAGATTTCTCCAGTTTCCTCATTTCCCCTCCCCCCACCTTGTCTCAGTCGAATCCCTCGAGCTCAGCACCGCCCTCCTAACCTGCAATCTTCTTCCTGACTTCTCCGCCCCCACTCCACTCCGGCCTATCACCCTCACCTTGACCTCCTTCCACCTATCACATCTCCATCACCCCTCCCCCAAGTCCCTCCTCCCTACCTTTTACCTTAGCCTGCTGGACACACTTTCCTCATTCCTGATGAAGGGCTTGTGCCCGAAACGTTGAGTTTCCTGTTCCTTGGATGCTGCCTGACCTGCTGCGCTTTTCCAGCAACACATTTTCTACTCTTACTTCCTGCCAACTTGTTCCCACTGTCATGTCACTTTTCTCACGGTTTCTCTCATTGTAGTTTGTTTTCAGATGCAGTCTTCTGCCTCTGTCACTATCCATCCCAGTTGCTCAATTTGAAACTTGTCTTCTAATTCTTAAATGGCTTCCTTTATACAAATTACATGGCTGCTGTACAGAATATATTTACCTGCACCTCGACATTTCAATTAATTGATTGTGTGAGAATCTAGGACCAGAGGGCACAGTCTCTGAAGAAGGGGTCGCGCATTTCAGATGAGTTGAGTTGGTTTGATTTATTATTGTCACGTGTGCAGTGAAAAGTGTTGTTTTGCGCGCTATCCAGGCAGATTGTACCACGCAAAGCACATCAGGGTAACAGAACAGAGTGCAGAATACAGTGTTACAGCTACAGAGAAGGTGCAGAGAGAGAGAGAGAGGGGTCAGAATTAACATTTGAGATGTCCGTTCAAACGTTTGATTACAGCTGGGATCAAGCTGTTCTTGAATCTGTTTGTACGCGTACACAAGCTTTTATATCTTCTGAAGAGGATGGAAGAGAATACGACCCGGGGGAGGGGTCTTTGATTGTGTTGGTTGCTTCCTGAGACAGCGGGATGTATAGATGGAGTCAGTGGATAGGAGGCTGGTTTGCATGACCACAAACTCTCTGTAGTTTCTTGCAGTCTTGGGAAGAATGGATGCCGCACCACTCCATGATGCATCAGAGAGGATGCTTTCTATGGTGCATCCATAAAAATTCGTCAGCATCTTTATGGACCTGCTGAATTTCTTTAGCCTCCTAAGGGAGTAGAGGCGTTAATGTGCTTCCTTGACCATCGTGTCAGTATGGGTGGACTGGGACAATCGTTGGTGATCATCACTCTCAGGAACCTGGCACTCTCAACCATCTCCACCTTGGCACCATTGATACAGAAAGGGTGTGCTTTCTACTCTGGTTTCTGAAGTCAATGACCAGCTCCTTCGTTTCGCTGACATTGATGGAGGGATTGTTGTCTTTACACCATGCTGTGAAGCCTCCATCTCTTTCTTGTACTCTGTCTCCTCATTGTCTGACATCTGGCCTTACAGTGATGTTTCTCCTCTCAGAAGGAAGTGCAATTCTTTACCATATAGGGCTGGAAAGGCTGAGTCATTAAGTGTATTCAAGGCTGAAATAGACAGATTATTAATCAGTAAGTGGAATGAAGGGTTATGGGGAAATTGCAGGAGTTGAGGGTTATCAAATCGATCGTGATGTCATTGAATGGCAGAGCAGACACAATGGGCTGAATGGCCTCATTCTGTTCCTATGTTTTAAACATCATGTTTCCTTGTTTATCTTGTGTCTGCATAAAGTAAGAAATTGTCTGGGACAGAAGTGGCTGTATCAGGCAGCCTGCAATGAATGATTGTCACATTCCACAATACACAGATGGGATTGTTAGCAGATGTGGAGGTGCCGATGTTGGACTGAGGTGGACAAAGTTAAAAATCACGCAACACCAGGTTATAGCCCAACAGGTTTCGGGAATGCAATTTGAAAGAAATCATTTGCAGAAGCACAGAGCATTTTAAGGTACGAATGAAGACCTTTTGTGCTCAGTCTGTCAAAGACGAGGAATAACAAGATGTATGTTCCTCTATTTAACAGCAATCTTGCAGGCACTTGGATGGCATGCTGTTCCGCTAGACTGAAAAAGGAGTGTGACTCACCTTGCGTTGAGGAACCCAGGTAAAACCTACTTAAACAGCAATAAACATTGAACCTGTCGGTGTGTATGCAGAGATTACAAAATGACATATTCAGAATTCCGAATGTTGCCACCCGCCATTCCATTTGGAAGATCTGCAATGTTTTCACCCATTCACATAAATGCATTTGGAGAATACAAGCTAAATGGGAGTCTCAAAGAAAAGTCTAAAGCATTCAGCCACTCATGCAGCTCCTTGTTAAAGTAACTGACAAGCCTGAGAGCTACTGCACAGTCATCAACTGAAGCATTGAACATTATTTTAGTTTCCACGGTTGCTGTGTTGAGCTTGGAGTATCTTCTACTATTGATTCCATCTTTATAAAGCATTTCAACAATTCCCATGCTTTTGCATCCCTCACCATTTGTGAACTGCACATTGTACTGAGTGGAGCTTTCAATCATTTTGAGAGATTTATCAAACTATAGTTTGGCAAACTTAATTGGAGCCTTTCTTGATGACATTCTTTCCAGTTGAGTCAAATCCATACTTGCCTATGCATTTCCAAGATTGTTTATTTTTTTTTTCCATTTTTGTCAAGCGTACTTCAGTACAAAAGTACAGTGAAAGGTTTTCCGTGTCACCACAGACAGCACCATGTTAGTGTTACAACTCAGGGGAAACTCTCCTGCTTAGTGTAACCAGCAACACAGAAAAGATTAATCCTGTGCAGTAATCTGTGAAAATTCGAGAGTTCAAGAACTATTTAAAGTAAAAATTAACAACTTTATTTCTTGAAGTATAACAGATAGTAATTAACTAACGACTATATACAATTCCTTCCTCTAACCTATCTTTTACTTTTTCCTCGACAATACTAGTCCGATAAAACCTCCAATTAAGTTTTGCAAAACAAAATTCTTTTCTCAAAATCAGGCAGCTTTCAGTTTTCTCTGAATTCCTATCTTTATTTCTTCTTCTTGGGGATTCAGTTTCACAGGTTACTGATCAATAAAGGTACCTTTTAAGAGAACTATTTTTCAGGCAGTCTTTTTACATGTTGGTGACTTGGCAGTTCTCCTCTCAACTGTTCAATTTTCCCAGTCTTAGACTCCCAAAGCATCGGATTATGTCATTGGCTTTTAAGATTGTCAATGTACTAAATTCCACCTGGATTGGAGTTTGATATTTTTTGGGGTACAATTTAAATTGATTGGCCTAATTCGAATCTGTTTTGTTGTTTCCAGGCAACCAGCTACCCAGTAGCTGAAGCCCATGTTCTTTTTTCAGAACACTTGGTGCTGTCAGGTAGTTAACTCTCTTTTAACTCTCTTAAAGGTACAGTACACCCATGCCTTCACAACATTAGGTACAAGTACCTCGGTATAAAAATTCAAGGTAGAAAGAAACAGGAACAAGTTTGGCATTGCAGTCCTTCTTAGTTTTAAGTTGAAAAATAAAGAAATAAAGTCCAAAGTTCAAACATTGCAGGCTTTCTTAAGTGCTTAGCTTGATTGGGATGGCAATTTTCAAGTTGGAAATTAATACTGGGGACTTGGATCCTAGCATTTCATTCATTTTGTAAAAATCTTTGAGGACACTGTACCAGTGAATAATCAGCAGTCACCTCCACATCTGTTCCCAATCGGGTTCTGGACCTGGACAAATGCGTTAGCCATTTTCTGTTTGTATACAAATAACCTTGACAAGTTACAATTTCCAGGCTGCCCCCTGCCATGATGATTGGCTTCATTCTTCTGAATACTGAACATGTTTATTTCCTTCACCTCGAATCATCGAAAGGGGCCAAATGGCCCATCATGTCTGTACCGGCTCCTGAGAGAGTTACCCAGACAGTCCCATTCCCCATCCCTACCTCCGTGTCCTTCCAAGTCCATCACTTTCCATCAGTTCTCTGAACACATGCCAGAGCGAATGTTGTGACACTGTAAGTTTATCCACCTACAAGTAGTGAATAAGTCAAGAACAAGGACTGTGCACTGACCATCCATTCCCACGCAGGACCCTGAGTGGCCTTTCCCTGTCTTGCTGCAGCAGTGTGATAGGAGAGAAGAGTGAATTCCAGGATGAAACGAAAACAGAGTAAGTTCTAACATTGGCACAAAAATGTGTCATTTGATTCAGTGTGAACTGTCAAAAATACATTTAATACTAAATTGTCTGCTGTCACCTCACTGTAGAATTTTTTTTACCTGATTGATGTCATTTTTATTCATTCGAAGGCTAGCTGTGACTGATTTTATTGCACATTCCTAATTGCCCTGAAAGACCTGGTGCTAAATGGTCTTGCTCTGGTGCATCTAATCGATGTTCAAAGCAGGGACAAGAGTGGGGTCCCAGTTTTCACACCCAGAGCCAGTGAAGGAACAACGATATAGTCCTGATTCAGCTAGTGTGTGGTTTGGAGGGGATCAGATGGTGGTGTACCAATATATCTGCTGCCTTTAGCTTTCTAGACGGTAGTGGCTACTGATTTGGAAAGTCTTTGAAGGTCTGTGCCTCACAAACCTTCCCTAATGTCAGTTACTTCGACCTGACCTACCCCTATGTTTCTTTAAAATCTTAGAATCTCTCCAGCGCATACAGAGGCCATTCAGCCCATTCATTTTGCACCGATCTTCTGAACAGCATCATGCCCAGATTCACCACCCCATTTCTGTAACCCAGTATTAATCATGGCTAACCCATCCCTGGACACTATGGGACAGTTTAGCACGGCCAATCCACCCTAACCTGCACATCCCTGGGCACTATGGGACAATTTAGCATGGCCAAACCATCCTAACCTGCACATCCCTGGGCACTATGGGACAATTTAGCTTGGCCAATCCACCCTAACCTGCACATCCCTGGGCACTATGAGACAATTTAGCTTGGCCAATCCATCCTAACCTGCACATCCCTGGGCACTATGGGACCATTTAGCTTGGCCAATCCATCCTAACCTGCACATCCCTGGGCACTATGGGACAATTTAGCTTGGCCAATCCACCCTAACCTCCTGTGGGCGGCACGGTGGCACAGTGGTAAGCACTGCTGCCTCACAGCGCCAGAGACCCGGGTTCAATTTCCACCTCGGAAATTGGAGTTTGCACATTCTCCCCGTGTCTGTGTGGGTTTCCACTGGGTTCTCCGGTTTCCTCCCACAGTTCAAAAATGTGCAGGTTAGGTGAATTGGCCATGCTGAATTTGCCCTTGGTGTTCGGTGAAGGGGTAAATGTAGGGGAATGGGTGGGTTGCGCTTCGGCGGGTCTATGTGGACTTGTTGGGCCGAAGGGCCTGTTTCCACACTGTAAGTAATCTAACCTAATTTTTGGACTGTGGGAGGAAACTGGAGCATCCAGAGGAAACACACGCAGACACAGGGACAACGTCCAAACTCCACACAGACAATGGAAACAGGTTCACTATTCATAGAATTATCATCAAATCCTTACTGAAGCAGGCCATTCAGTCGATCAGGTCTGCCCCAACCCTCCACTCCCAGATCCACCCCACTACCCTTTCCTTGTAACCCTGCATTTCCCAAGGCTAACCCGCCAAGCATATCCCTGGACACTATGGGACAATTTAGCATGGCCAATCCACCCTAACCTGCATATCCCTGGGCACTATGGGACAACTTAGCATGGCCAATTCACCCTAACCTTCACATCCCTGGGCACTATGGGACAACTTAGCATGGCCAATGCACCCAACCCTCTGCACACATTTGGACTATGGGAGGAAACTTGAGCATCCTGAGGAAACCCACACAGACACAGGGAGAATGTACAAACTCCCCACACACAGTCACCCAAGGGTGGAACCAAACCTGAGTCCCTCGTGCTGTGAGGCAGCAGTGCTAACCACTGAGCCAACATGGCACCCTTTCATGTAGGGACAAAAGGTACTAATGTGTCAGCTTTTAACCATTTCATGTCTCAGTGATTTCCATATTCTTATCAGCATATGTAAAACAACTTCCTCTAAATGGCTAAATGTCAGCAAATGGGACTAGTTCAGGTTAGGAAACCTGGTCTGCATGGACCAGTTGGGCCAAATGGCCTGTTTTTTTACGCTGTATGACTCTGTGACTGACCTGACTGATTCTATGCCTCTCTCTCACCTAAAACACCTTGGCACTGACCTCCCCAGTTCCTCATTGAAGTACAAGCTTAGATCATGAGCTGGAGTGCCAAAATGGAGTTTGAACTTGAAACCTCATTCGACCAAGGGAGACTATATTACACTGGATTCACTGTCCACCATAGATAGTCCATGAATTTACAAGGATGTTGATGGGGTTGAATGGATTTGAGGGCTTGGGAGAGACTCAATAGGCTAGGATCACTTTCCCTGGAGTGTCGGAGACTGGGAAATAACCTTTTAGAGATTTATAACATCATGAGGGGTGAATGGACAAGGTCTTTTTCCCCAGGGTATAGGAGTCCAAACTAGCAGGAATTGCTTTAAGGTGAGAGAGGAAAGAATTAAAAGGGACCTGAGGGGGCACTTTTTCATGCAGAGGGTGGTGCGTGTATGGAATGAGCTGCCAGAGGAAGTGGTGGATACTGTTACAATTACAGCATTTAAAAGATCTGGATGGGGAGATGAACAGGAAGGGTTTAGAGGGATGTGGGCCAAGTGCTGGCAAATGTGACTAGGTCAGATTGGGACGTCTGGTCGGTGTGGACAAATTGGACCGAAGGGTCTGCATCCGTGCTGTACATCCACGGCGGCACGGTGGCACAGTGGTTAGCACTGCTGCCTCACAGCGCCTGTAGACCCGGGTTCAATTCCCGACTCAGGCGACTGACTGTGTGGAGTTTGCACGTTCTCCCCGTGTCTGCGTGGGTTTCCTCCGGGTGCTCCGGTTTCCTCCCACAGTCACAAAGATGTGCGGGTCAGGTGAATTGGCCAAGCTAAATTGCCCGTAGTGTTAGGTAAGGGGTAAATGTAGGGGTATGGGTGGGTTGCGCTTCGGCGGGTCAGTGTGGACTTGTTGGGCCGAAGGGCCTGTTTCCACACTGTAAGTCTAATCTAATCTCTCTGAGTGCATGACTGTCCTGTTTTGAATAGGAATGTAAAATTTATCGTCTTCCAATCCTCTGTTACCATCACGTTATACAGAAATGTTGAAGAATTCTTTGTTTGTTTGTTAACTTCTGGTGCACATCAGCCAGTTAGGAATGACATCTGACCCTCCAGCATTCCTAACCTTTATTTTTATCCTCTCCAATGTCTCTACCACCTCATCCTTTACAGTAACGGTAACTACATTCTCCTCTCTTATGAAGGCAGCAAAAGCACTCACTTAGAACCTCAGCCATTCCCTCTTTGTCTCCAAGAAGATCCACATTGTTTGCTAATTTGTAGATCCTTTCCTGAGCATTTTTGTATCTTCACTTTATGCTACGGTGGCTCAGTGGTTAGCACTGCTACTTCATAGCACCAGCAACCCGGGTTCGATCCCACCCTTGGGCGACTGTCTGTCTGGAGTTTGCACATTCTCCCCGTGTATACGTAGGTTTCCTACGGGTGCTCCGGTTTCCTCCCACAGTTCAAAGATGTGCAGGTTAAGGTGGATTGGCCATAGTGTCCAGGGATGTGCATGTTATGGTGAATTGGCCATGCCAAATTACCCATAGTGTCAAGGGATGTGCAGGTTAAGGTGGATTGGCCACGCTAAATTGTCCCATAGTGTTGAGGGATGTGCAAGTTAAGGTGGATTGACCATGCTAAATTGACCATTGTGTCAAGGGATGTGCAGGTTAGGGTGGATTGACCATGCTAAATTGTCCCATAGTGCCCAGGGATGTGCAGGATAGGGTGGATTGGCCATGCTAAATTGTCCCATAGTGCCCAGGGATGTGCAGGTTAGGGTGGATTGACCATGCTAAATTGTCCCATAGTGCCCAGGGATGTGCAGGATAGGGTGGATTGGCCATGCTAAATTGTCCCGTGGTGTCCAGTGATATGCGGGTTAGGGTGGATTAGCCATGATTAATGTGGGGTAATGGGGATGGGGTAGGGTGGTGAGTTTGGGTGTGATGCTGTCCAGACAGGCAGTATGGACAGGATGGGTCGAATGGCTTGCTTCCACACTGTAGACCTGTGAAATTTTATTTGTGCAAATACTTATTGCATTTTTCATTTCTTCCTTTGCTTGGCTGTCTATTACTGTGGAAAGTGACATTGATCATGAGCTCCCTTTTCTGAAATGAATCGATCTGGTTTTATTTTCCAGAATTTATCATGGCACCTTGCTGTCTTGCTGTAGCAGCAGGTCTCCCGATGGAACAAAGAGGACAAGGTAAAAATTCACATTATTTGCTTCTTTATTTCTTTTTTACCAAAACTTCTCAATACTTTGGTTTAATAGCCTGGTGTGTGGTAAACTGTGATTGCTGAAGCTGCCTGGACCTGCAGGTCCTGGGCCTCCTCCATTGCCAAGCCCTAACCACCCAACGCCTGGAGGAAGAATGCCTCATCTTCGGTCCGGGGATCCTGCAACCAAGCGAGATCACTGTGAATTTCATCAGTTTCCCCATTTCCCTACCATCGACCTTATCCCTGTCCCACGTTCCAACTCGGCACTACACTCTTGACCTGTCCATCGTCTTTCCCACCTATCCATTCCACCCTCCTCTCCAACCTATCACCTTCTCCCCCAACGCCATCCACCTAATGCATTCTCAGCTACCTACCCCTCCGCCCCAGCCCCAACCCCCTCCCATTTATCTCTCAGCACCCCCGGCCCTCAAGCCTCATTCCTGATGAAAGGTTTCTGCCCAAGATGTCGATTCTCCTGCTCCTCGGATGCTGCCCGACCTGCTGTGCTTTTCCAGCACCACACTCTTTGACTCTGATCTCCAGCGTCTGTAGTCCTCACTTTCGCCTATCCCTCAGATGCCAAAGCAATTCATCCCACGGGACCCAGAAACATTCTCTTTGTGATTCTGCAGAAAATTCTACAGTAGGGAAAAGCTCTGGGGGGAGTACACCCCACTTAAGGAAAAACACAGACCATTGCGCAAAGATGAATGACCAATCAGGATATGACAAATAAAAAGCACAGAATAACTGAAAGGCTAATCAGGAGGAAGAAGGTAGAGTGACAGGGGGCTTGCTAGAAATGTAAACCTGGTTAGTGAGAGTTTCTGCAAATATCTAAAAAGGAGATTGCAGGTGGATATAGATAAGTTCAGCAACTGTCCAGATGGAGTATAATATGGGGAAATGTAAAGTTATTTATTTTAGCAGGGAGAACGCAATAACAAAGTCTAATTTAAATGAACCACGTGTGTAGAATTCTAAGGTGCTGACTGATCTAGCACAGGAATCACAAAGTGTTATTCTGCAGATACAAGTAAATAATAAAGCTACTGGAATGCTATCCTTTACCACGTCATGCTTCAGTTATAGGACATTGTTGGGACCATACCGTGAACACTGAGTGCGGCTTTGGTCCCTTTATTTAAGGAAATTTATAAACACATTGGAGACATTTGATTTTGATTTGATTTATTACTGTCACATACCGAGATACAGTGAAAAGTATTGTTTGGCGTTGTAGTCAGACAGTTAATACCTTACATAGGTACATCAGGGTAATAGAACAGAGTGCAGAATATAGTGTTACAGCCGCAGAGAAGGTGCAGAGAAAGATCAACTCTATTGAATGCGAGGTCCATTCAAAAGTCTGAGAACAGCAGGAAAGAAGCCGTCCTTGAATCTATTCATATTCATTTTCAACCTTTTCTGTCTTCTGACCAATGAAAGAGGGTGGAAGAGATTGTAATTGGGATGGGAGGGGTCTTTGATGAAATTGGTTGCTTTCCTGAGGTAGCAGGAAGTGTAGAGAGAGTCAATGGACAGAAGGCTGTTAGTGCGATAGACCGGGCTGTGTGAACAGCTCTCTGATATTTCTTGTGAACTTGGGCAGAGCACTTGACAAATGAAGCTGGATAATTTCCTTCGCTTTCTGAAGAGGTTTCACTGGCTCAATATCTGAACGAAGTGGGTTGTCTTAGAAGGAAAAGTTGAACAAATTAGGTTCCTTCAATCCAGTGCTGCGGAGAGTGAGGAGTGAGTTGATTGGGGGATGTAAGGTCTTGACAGGAGGGAATAGAAGTGATGTCTCCTTTTGTGGGCAAGTCCAGAAGTACGGAGCACTTCTTAAAACCAGGACTTGTCCTTTTAGGATGGAGATGTGGAGAAATATTTCATAGGCTCAGAACATATTTTTAAAGCAAAAGTAGACAGATTTTTGTCAGGCAATGGAATCTGAAGGTTATTGACGGGAATATGAAATTTGGAACACAAGCAAATCATCTTATTCAATGGCGCATGTTTACCCAGGTATAAAATTGGTGTTTAGCAATGGTCACCTGTTATCAATGGCAATTGATATTTGAGATTTCCAAGTTCTTTTTTTTTAACACATCATACATAGGAGCCAGAGGAGGCCATTCAGCCCTTTAGTCCCAGCCTATTATTCTAGATCTACCTCAATTCCTGTAATCTCTAAAAAAATCCCTTGATGTCATTGGCATTCCCAATTAATCCCTGTCACGGTTAGACTTGATGACTGAGATTCCACAGTGCTTCCGGTGAAGAGAGTCCCACAGGTTCATCATCTTCTGGGCCTCAGCCCTAAACAGCTTCTTCCTTATTCAGAGACCGTGTCCCCTTGTTTTAATCTCCTGGTCACAGGGAGCATCCTCTCTGTATCCACCCTCTGGAATAATATTATAAATGTTGTTGCCTCAATGGGATAACCTCTCATTCTTCTAAACTTGAAGGAAGATAGGCCCAGTCCCCCCATTCTCTCTGGGATGGCTGGCTAGCTGTTACCTATGGGGATGAAAGCTGGATGGAATAACTCAATACGTGACCTACCCATGGATTGAAGCTAGACATTATAACTTATTTAATACTCACTGCAAAATGAAATACATTAGAGGTCCCAAGAATATCCAAATATTGATTCAGGAAGTCTAGTTTTATTGGCCTAATCTCAAACTAGCAATGTGGCATTGGCACGATATGGTATGGGCAATATGCTGTGGAGCCCAAATCAATACAAATAGGGAGGTGACGCCCCAGCGGTAATATCGCTTGACTATTAATCCAGAAACTCAGCTCATACACTGGGGACCTGGGCTCAAATCCTGCCAGGGCAGATGGTGGATATTCAGTCTCAATAAATATCTGGAGTTATGGATCTCATGATGACCATGAATCCACTGTTGATGATTGAAAAGAGACATCTGGTTCACTATGTCCTTCAGGGAAGGAAACTGCCATCCTTACCTGGTCTGTGACGCCAGAACTACAGCAATATGGTTGACTCTTAACTGTCCTCTGAGTAATCAATACTGGCCTCTCCAGCGATGTCCCATCCCATCGGTAATTTTTTAAAAAGCTGCACATTATCTTAGACATAGTTGCATCTCTTGCGTTTGTTTTTATAAATACAAAGCCTATGGATTTTAATAAGGATTCATATTAATATTAGTTCTGGATGTAGGTTTACTTGCTGAGCTGGAAGGTTCATTTTCAGATGTTTCTTCACCATACTAGGAAACATCATCAGTGAGCCTCTGGATAAGGCACTGGTGACATGGCCCACCTACTATTTTTGTGTTTAGGTTTCCTTAGGTTGGTGATGTCATTTCCTGTGGTTATGCCATTTTCTGTTCTTTTTTTCAGGGTGTGGTAAATGGGATCCAGGTCAATGTGTTTGTTGATAGAGTTCTGGTTGGAATGCCATGCTTCTGGGAAATCTCACGTGTATCTCTGTTTGGCATGTCCTAGGATGGATGTGTTGTCCCAGTCAAAGTGGTGTCCTTCCTCATCTGTATGTGAGGATACTAGTGAGAGTGGGTCATGTCTCTTTGTGGCTAGTTGATGTTCATGTATCCTGGTGGTCCTGATGGCTAGTTTTCTGCCTGTTGTCTAATGTAGTATTTGTTACAGTTCTTGCATGGTATTTTGTAAGTGACATAAATTTTGCTTGTTGTTTGTATAGGATCTTGCAAGTTCATTAGCTGCTGTTTTAGTGTGTTGGTGGGTTTGTGGGCTACCATGAGCCAAGGGGTCTGAGTAGTCTGGCAGTCATTTCTGAGCTGTCTTTGGTGTAGGGGAGAGTGGATCGGGTTTCTGGACGTGTTTCAGCTGCTTGTTTGGGTTTGTGGCTGAGAAGTTGGGGACCCATTCTTTTTGAATACACCGTATAGGTGATTTTCCTCTGCTCTGCATAGTTCCTCTGTGCTGCAGTGTGTGGTGGCTCATTGAAATAATGTTCTCATGCAGCTTAATTTGTGGATGTTGGGATGATTAACAGAAGCAATAAGCTGTAAGCTGACCCAGTTCATAGGGAGGGAATTCCAGAATTTTGACCCAGTGACAGTGAAGGTACGTTGATATATTTCCAAGTCAGGATGGTCAGTGTCTTGGTGGGGAACTTGCAGAGGGTGGTGTTCCCATGTATCTGCTGCCTTTGTCCTGGGAAGTGCTGTTTAAGAATCCTGGGCAAGTTTCTGCGGTGCATTTTGTAAATGCTACACACTGCTGTTACAGTGCATCCATGGTGGAGGGATTGGATGTTTGTGGATGTGGTGCCAATCAAGTGGGGGCTACTTTCCTAGATGGTGTCAAGATTCCTGAGTGTGGTTGGAAGTGTAGTCATCCAAGCAAGCGGAGAGTATTCCATCACATTCCTGACTTGCACCTTGCAGATAATAGACAAGCTTTGGGGTGTCAAGAGATGGGTTACTCACCACTGAATTCCAAACCTCTCACCTGCTCTTGCAGTCATTATATTTACCTGGTGAGTCCAGTTCAGTTTCTGGTCAATGGTAACCTCAGGATGTTGATAGTGGGGGATTCAGTGATGATAATACAATTGGATGACAAAGGGCAAAGGTTAAATTGTCTTTCATTGAGATGGTCATAACCTGGCATTTGAGTGGCACGCATGTTACTTGCCACTTGTCAGTCCAAGTCTGAATATTATCTAGATCCTGTTGCATTGGGATTGCTCCAGTACTTGAGGAGTTACTTACAGCAAGGGATCACCAACCAATGATGAAGAATGGAAGTCCGTGCTGAGTATCCCTAAAGCCAGAGGTAGTCGGGCCATTTGTGCTCTCCTTACTGTCCTAATGGAGGAAGGAAAGAGAATGACTCATGTGGTCTATTGTGCCTCAGTTTTCCACTGGACTAATCCATTTTCCTGTCACACATGCACTTGAGATGGTTGAGGTTATGATGGCCAGAGGCAGGGTAGATAGGAAGAAGCCTTTCTCCTTGATGGAGGGATTAGTGTCAAAAGTGTGGTGCTGGAAAAAGCACACCAGGTCAAGCAGCATCCGAGGAGCAGGAAGGTTGACGTTTCGGGCAACAGCCCTTCATCAGGAATGAGGCTGGGAACCTCAGGGGTGGAGAGATAAATGGGAGGGAGGTGGGGCTGGGGAGAAGGTAGCTGAGAGTGCAATAGGTGGATGGAGATGGGGGTATAGGTGATAGGTCAGAGGGAAGGATGGAGCAGATAGATAGGAAGGAAGATGAACAGGTGGATGGGTCATGAGGATGGCGATGAGCTGGAAGGTTGGAACTGGGGTAAGGTGGGAGGGAGGGGAAATGAGGAAACTGGTGAAGTCCACATTGATGCCCTGGGGTTGGAGGATCCTGAGGTGGAAGATGAGGTGTTCTTCCTCCAGGCGTCAGGTGATAAGGGAGTGGCAGTGGAGGAGGCCCAGGACCTGCATGTCCTCGGCAGAGGGGGAGGGGGAGTTAAAGTGTTCGGCCACGGGGTGATGGGGTTGATTGGTGAGGGTGTCCCGGAAATGTTCTCTGAAGTGCTCCTGGAGTGACCAGGAGCTATAGATTTAAGGTAAGAAGCTCAAGGTTTCAAATGAATGTGAGGAAAACCTTCCTCACCCAGAGGGTGGTGGGAATGTGGGACTCACTGCCTGTAAGAGTGGGAGAGGCAGAAACCCCCATAACATTGAAGAAGAATTTGGATGTGCACTTGTGATGCCAAGGCAAGCCATGCATTTGGCCAAGTGTTGGAAAATAGGAGCAGAAAGGTTCGGTGGCTGTTTTTGACAGGTGCAACCTCGATGGGCCAAAGGGCCTTTTTCTGTGCTCTAGACCTCTGTAACTCAGGAGGCTGAATGAATTAAACATGAGAGACACTGAACATATTGCACATCCTTTACAAATCGGTCCAGCTCATTGTCAGAATGTTCCCCATCACCTTCGGAATTTTCTCAGGTTGAAACATTATTTTTGTGGGTGTTAGTGTGCTGAGTTCAAATGACTGTCGTTTTTCAAGTGGCATGTTTAATAGTTGTGACTGCTTGGCAGAGCCAGCTACACTTGTATCTTAGCTGAAATGTGTGTTTGTTCGGCAGGCATTGCTGTGGTACATGGATGTCTTGCTGCAAAACCAGATTAAAAGATGGTATTGAAACCAGGTGAGTGTCTATAACTTTTTTTTAAAAAGACGCATTGGAAAAGTTGAGTCAGCATCATCACTAATTATAGTTTCAGGTCACTGACTCTTTATGAGTGGGTACTGTTGTTCAAGGGTAATGTTATTGGGCTTGAAGTGAAAGTTAAGATCCCCTATACGAAATTACTGATTACTTTCCCTATGAAATTCATCTGGGCAAAATCTATTAATTTTGTTTGAAATTAAATGTTCGAAAAGATAAACAACTATTACCATTTGTATGTGAGTAATAGTCCCAATTTTTGACTACTTTATAAGACTAAATTTATGGGATTGACTATTACATGGATGCTAATTTTGAGGGGCTGAAATTCGTGCCTGTCAAAATTCATACCGCGGAATTAGTAGAAGTCCACTTGATCTCTCAGTGATTAAAGAAACAAAAAAAATTAAACATGGTAATTTTGAAAATCTGGAGCAGAGCGGAACGGACCAGAAGACTAAATCATAAATGTTGATCTATTATCTGTGAAGAGCTAGGATCGATGTTTTACATGAGATACCTGGAAAATTCCAGAATTTTTGCCCAACAATATGAGATCGACTTTTACTTGAGTATATATGGTTTTAAATGGGCGGCACGGTGGCACAGTGGTTAGCACTGCTGCCTCACAGCACCAGAGACCCGGGTTCAATTCCTGCTTCAGGCGACTGACTGTGTGGAGTTTGCACATTCTCCCCGGGTCTGTGTGGGTTTCCTCCCACAGTCCAAAAATGTGCAGGTTAGGTGAATTGGCCATGCGAGATTGCCCGTAGTGTTAGGTGAAGGGATAAATGTAGGAGAATGAGTCTGGGTGTGTTGCACTTCGGAGGGTTGGTGTGGACTTGTTGGGCCGAAGGGCCTATTTCCACACTGTAACTAATCTGAGCTAAAATCTTGAACTTTACTGATTATACTTAAGTGAAATGTGGGCTTTTTGTCACAATTTTTACTTCCAGTTTTTCTGATTTGATTCATATTTTAGTTCCAGTTTATCAACATTTCTTTTGCAACTCTTACTGCTGACTGAGGGGGGGGAGGTCCCTCTCGTCTCAATAATCCAGTGATCAGAGCATTTATGAAAATGCTTTTTAGATGTGACCAATTATGTACATGGTTTCAATAGAATCAGAAAGAGCCATCAACTAGACTTCTTCAGCAGACACCAAAATTAGTCATTTATTTTGAAAACTGAACTTATCTGGTAAAGATGCAAAGCTGATTAACATACAGTTGGAAATATTAAAGTACCCTTTTCAATAACTCAAAACATATAAGCAGAAAAAATTAACTTTCTCTGCAGAGATTAATTTTGCAGAAATAAAAATCATTTTTTTTCGATAATAGTTGTTAAAGAATAAAGGCAGACAGCACAGAAACAGACCTTTTGGTACAACTCATCCATGCTGACCAGACATCCCAATCTGACCTAGTTCCATCTGCCAGCACTTGGCCCATACCTCTCTAAACCCTTCCTGTACCCATCAAAGTTTAAATATTGTAACTGTACCCACCTCCACCACTTCCTCTGGCAGCTCCTTCCAAATACGCACCATTTTCTGTGTTAAACCGTTGCCCTTCGAGGCCTTTTTAAATCTTTTCCTTCTCACCTTATACCTATGTCCTCTAGTTTTGATCTACTGCACCCTTGGGAAAAAAGACCTTCGTGAATCACCCTATCCATGTCCCACAGTCCTTAATGGAAGAAAAGATAAGGTTTGAAACATTCAAGATAGCTTTCAGTCAGAGTCCTCGTGCAGGCAGATGGGGTATCACTGAACAGAGGTGATTGTCACCGGAACCTTCAATACCATTTCATTCATGAGAGGTCATGCCAGAACCATCAGGAATAACCTCATCAGAAGTGTATGAGAAGCTTTGGCTGCAGTTGAAGTTGTGTGATGATGTTACTCCTTTAACAAGGTTATGCTGTCCTTGGCTTTTTTCTTTCAGAGAGGTCGTAAAAGACATGGACTCCGAAAAGTCTAAGTTGAAGGGTTTTCGGGCCAGTTTGATTATAGTTGACAGATACTGCCTCGGGCAACAGGTTTTTAAGTTTTTGGGAAAAAAGCACTTGTCCAATCAAAGTGCAGTGGCCAGTTCTCCCAGCTCAGTTTTTCTCTGGTTTGATTTGGTTTATTTTAGCAGTAGTGTTGTGTAGCTGCTGGACCCAAAGAGGCAGGTCCGTGCTGGTAATCTCTCTCTGACATCTCTCCTGTGAGACCCCGTGTTTGATTTTACCTTTTGTGCCAAGGGGTGTTTATGGGAATTGTTGCAAGTATTTGGAACAGCGTCATTAAGTTGGGATCATCAGCTGGGATGTCAGATAGATTGTTAGTCTGTATTCTGTTCTCCTTTGTTTGTGTTTCATTCGGTAATCCTGTAAATAAATTCCGTTTTGTTTCAAACTAAGTGGTTTGACTAACTGCATCACTTCTGGAATATCCGCCATACACCTGTTTAAAACAACTAGCAAAGTGTGCTACTTTCTTGACATGTTTTGAGGGGGGTCTGGCCTGGTCTATAACTGGAAAATAAATGTTAAACACAGAAACACTCAAATTCAGAAACAAAAAAGCATTACATAGCCAAAGGGGCTGATCAACACAACGTGTTATATACAATTTTCTTTCGAGAGTCATATAATCATAGGGTTGTATACTTTGATTTATCATTGTCACATGCACTGTGTGACAGTGAAAAGTATTGTTTTGCATGCTAAACAGACAAAATATACCATATATAAGTACATCAAAGGATAGAACAGAATGCACAATATAGTGTTACAGCTTAGGTGCAGAGCAAGATCAACCTTAATATACGAGAGATCAACTATTATAAAGGCTAGTAACAGTGGGGAAGAAGTGGTTCTTAAATCCGTTGGTGTGTGTTTTCAAATGTTTGTATCTCCTGCCTAATGGAAGAGGGTGGAAGAGAGTATGTCCGGTGTGGGAGGGGTCTTTGATGATGTTGGCTGTTTTCCCGAGGCAGTGGGAAGTGTACATGGGGTCAATGGAAGGAAGGCTGGTTTCATGATGGTTTGTATCTTTTTCGCTCACAGTACTTTTCGTGGATTGTGGCTGTCATGTTGTGACCGCGGATTTGAAAAGGACGAACAATCGCAAGAATACAATGAAACCAGGTATCGGATTCCCTCCCCTCCCCTTCCTCTGGATGTTGCGTGACAGTTCAGCGAGGTCTGAACAGGGTTACGTGGCACCTTGCACGTCATCATCGTTTTTACTCACTCTCAACATTCTGGCGAATGGGTGTCAATGTGGTTAGCGATGAACTGTACAGTCCTTGAGAGAGCCCCCTGAGAGTGAGGGTGTGCTGAGTACCATGGATGGAGCATGAGATGAGGGACACTGCGTGATACACAGAGTGAGAGAGGATGAGGTGGGAGGTGGGTGTCATCGCAGAGATAGGGAGAGTTTGAGGTGGGAGAGAAGTGACACTTCACCTGGCAGAGAGATTTCTGGAGATAATTCCTCCGCATGTTCACTGGGGGAGTGAGGGACTGGCACAGTCTGCTACCTTAGCCTCCTCCAAGCAAAGAGGGGATCCTTCCTCTATAACCTCTAGGTCCCTGCCCACAATGCATTTTCCCATTGCGCGTCATGTCTGAGGCAAATAGGGTGGCACGGTGGTTCAGTGGTTAGCACTGCTGCCTCACAGCACTAGGGTTTTGGATTTGATTCCAGCCCCTGGCGACTATCTGCTTGGAGTTTGCATGTTCTTCCTGTGTCTGTGTGGGTTTCCTCTGGGTTCTCTGGTCTCCTCCCACAGTCTAAAGATGTGCAGGTTAGGGTGGATTGGCCATGCTAAATTTCCCATAATGTCCAAGGGTGTGCATGTTAGGGTGGATTGGCCATGCTAAATTGCCCATAGTGTCCAGAGATGTGCAGGTGAGGGTGGATTGTCCATGCTAAATTGTTCCATAGTGCCCAGGGATGTGCAGGTTTGTGTGGATTGGCCATGCTAAATTACCCATAGTGTCCAGGGATGTGCGGGCTAGGTGGATTGGCCATACTGAATTGTCCCATAGTGCCCAGGGATGTGCAGGTTAGGTTTGAATTGACCCTGCTAAATTGTCCCATAGTGCCCAGGGATGTGCAGGCTAGGGTGGATTAACCAGAGTATAAGTGCAGTTGTTGGGATAAGGTCGGGGCCTGGGTCTGGCTGTGATGCTCTTTGATGGGTTGGTGCAGACCTGATGGGCTGAATAGCCTCTTCCTGCACTGTCAGGATTCTCTGATTCTAAATAGCTACAAATGCGCAAGGGTTATTAAACTGGAAAGGGTGCAGAAAAGATTTAAAGGATGTTATTGGGACTGGAGTGTTTGAGTTATAAAGAGAAGCTAGAAAGGCTGGTACTTTTTTTCCCCTGGAGTACAGGAGGTTCGAGATTAGCCCGATAGAGGTATATAAAATCGTGAAGGGCCTGGACAGGGTGAATAGCCAAGATCTTTGCCCCAGAGTAGGGGAATCGAAAACTACATGGCCTAGGTTTAAGGTGAGAGGGGAAAGATTTAAAAAGGTCCTAAGGGGCAACGTTTTCACACAGAGGGTGGTGTGTGTCTGGAATGAGTTGCCAGAGGAAGTGGTGGAGGCTGGTACAATTACAGCATTTAAAAAGCATTTAAACAGGTACATTAATAAGGAAAGGTGTAGAGGGATAGGCAAATGGGACAAGTTCAGTTTCTGGTTGGCAAGGATGGGTTGGGCCGAAGGGCCTGTTTCTGTGCTGTATGACTCTATGGCAGCTCCACAATGCCAACACTTCACCCGCGCTCAATAACCTTTTCGTTATGGGATGCTAGTATAGTCCACCATGATGTGGATTTTCAGCTTGTGTGAGGATTGGGCTAGTACTGAAACAGAGGGGCTGGGTGGGTGGTAAGCCTTTACAGAGACTTGCTTATATTTTTCTGTTTCTCTCTCTCTCTCTCTCTCTCTCTGTCTCTGTAACTTTATCATTTTATCCCTTTGTCTCGGATCTCTCCTGTTTGCAGTAATTTGAGAATAAGAATTACACAGTGCACATCCCTGTCAGCTTTCTCTGCCCATCCTGAACGGTGTCGTACTTCACTCTCTGCATATAGGACCTCGATGATCCTAACGAGACGGGCGGCGAGTATTTTGTTCGGACAATTGATTGTTCGGATAATCGATATGATCGTAAACAAGTGGCAATTTGAGTGCCAGTTATCTGAACATTTCTCAGTTAACCGACAGTCATGCCATAATACCGTTTAACTGATAACTGATCAATCGTATACAAGCAGTAATGTATCAGCGCCAGTCGTCCCAACATTTCTCGGTTATCTGGCTATAAGCACCATAATGCCGTTAAACTGATAACTGAATGCTGAGTGGCCGAATGCTGTTTTTACAGGATCTTGAGAATGGTGTTCGGATAATTGATGTTCGGATAATCGAGGTTGTACTGTATATGCCACTGAAAATGTATTTTCCAACATCATACATGTAATAAGGCTGTCTGACAGGTAGAGGTGGAGCATTATTGTATCTTTTAACCCTCCTTATGTTTTGTTCCAGAGAACTGTGTGATTGCTGGGTAGCATGCTGCAACAAGGGGCAAGAGGAATCCAGAGATGTATATGTTAATCCCATAACTTGGTAAGAGGCTTAAGCCTTTGGACAATTACTAACCACCTGATTAAATCAGCAAAAGTGGCAGAATTTTAATGATCAGATTTTACATGAAGTGCATTCGATCAGTTTATCATCGTACAAAAGTCACATGACAAACTTATAGTCATTGAGTCATACAACATGGAAACAGACCCTTTGGTCCATCTCGTCCGTGCTGACTATAATCCCAAACTAAATGAGTCCCACCTGCCTGGGCTTATCCCTCAAAACATTTCTTATTCATCTACTTATCTAAATGTCTTTAAACTGTACCTGCATCCACCACTTCCTCTAGAAATTCATTCCACACATGAAACACTCTCTGTGTCAACTAATTAGCCTTCACATCCTTCTCAAACCTTTCTCCTTTCTCCTGAGAAATATGCCCCCACCTGAGGGAAAATACACCTACTGTTCACTTTATCGATGCCCCTCATGATTTTGTAATTCTCTATAAGGTCATCCCTCAAGCTCCTCCGCACCAGTGAGAAAAGTCCCAGCCAATCCAGCCTCTGCTTATAACTCGAACCCTCTATTCTCAGTAACATCCTGGTAAATCTTTTCTGAGCCCTCTCCATCCTTCCTATGACAGGGGAGACCAGAACTGGACATAGTATTCCAGAAGAGGCCTCACAACATCCTGCACAACCTCAACATTAACGTCCCAACTCCTAGACTCAAAGGTCTGAGCAATGAAATGTGATTTGGGGCATGTCAGTCTCGCGATTGGAACATGGTCAGCCAGGTGGACCTCCGAGAATAGGAGTTCACTGATTGTGGCAGTTAACCCGGTCCAGTCAGGGAACCCTGGCTGACAGATATAAACAGGAGTGTCAGGGGCTCTGCTCACCCTCAGAGCCGGCTCTGTGCTTGCTGGGTCACAGAGTCATAGAGATGTACAGCATGGAAACAGACCCTTCGGTCCAACCCGTCCATGCTGACCAGATATCCCAACCCAATCTAGTCCCACCTGCCAGCACCCGGCCCATATCCCTCCAAACCCTTCCTATTCATATACCCATCCAAATGCCTCTTAAACATTGCAATTGTACCAGCCTCCACCACTTCCTCTAGCAGCTCATTCCATACACGTACCACTCTCCTGGTGAAAAAGTGGCCCCTTAGGACTCTTTTATATCTTTCCCCTCTCACCCTAAACCTATACCCAAAGGAGACTTGATGACAGGGTAGCAGCTTTTGTGGAATTATTTCAGACCGCATGATAAACTTTGTATTAAACAACTTCAGATATAGCTGGGAACCTGCAGGCAGAACTGTTGCTCCATTTTAATGCATTTTTGAAACCATTTATATGTCAGATCATTTACCTCTGTCTGTCTGTTTTAGGAGGTCATTCTTGTAACTCAGTCCAAGTGTGGTACTGGAAAAGCACAGTTGGTCAGGCCATAACCGAGGAGCAGGAGAGCCGACGTTTCGAGCACAAACCTTTCATCAGGAATCCCAATCATCCCTGACCAAGGACTTATGCCTGAAACGTCGACTCTCCTGCTCCTTGGATGCTGCCTGACCGGCTGCGCTTTTCCAGCACCACACTTTTGGACTCTGATCTCCAGCAGCTGCAGTCCTCGCTTTCTCCCATGTTTGTACTTTGGTCACAAATTATCATCTGACTCTCTCTGTCCCCAAGAATGAAACCTTTTGTGTTCTCTGAGCCCCTAGTCACATTAAAATAGCATTAATCCCATACAGCCACAGATCGAAAATATACGGTTTGCACTTGGGGCAGCACAGTGGCTCAGTGCTGCCTCACAGCACCAGGGTTCCAGGTTCGATTCCAGCCTCAGGTCTGTGTGGAGTTTGCACATTCTCCCCGTGTCTGTGTGGGTTACCTCCGGGTGATCCAATTTCCTTCCACAGTCCAAAGATGTGCAGACCAGGTGAATTGGCCATGGCGTTTGGTGCATTAGTAAGAGGGAAATGGGTCTGGGTGGGTTACCCTTCAGAGGGTTGGTATGGACTGGTTGGGCTGAAGGGCCTGTTTCCACACTGCAGTGAATCTAGAAAACTCCCCTGAATTATTTTCATTTTGTCTAGCACCACAGGGCAGCAGCAGGCAAGGCATTTCAGGTGGACGTCAACAGGCAGCGGTAAGTCACAAGACGCGATCATCATGTAACTGTAGTGAGCACCTGAAATAGAAGCAGAAAGTACTGGAGAAACTCAGCAGGTCTGGCAGCTTCTGCGGAGAGAGAAACAAGGTTCGAGTTTGATAAGATCTTTTTGGACTCACAATGTTCATTTTGTCTTTCCCCCTCTGCACAGATGTTTCCAGACCTGCTGCAAGTATCTCCAGTGCTTTCTGGGTTTTATTTCACATCTCCAGCGTCGGCACCTATGTGCTTCAGTTGCATTGAGCAGCTGGTGTAATGGACACAAACACGGGGTTATGTTGGAGAAACTCAGCATCCATCGAGAGAGAAACAGAGTTAGCGTTTCGAGTCTGGTCTGACTCTTCTTCAGAACTCTAAGGCCATTTCTGGAGCTCTGCATCCATTTCTGGTCGCCCTGCTATAGGAAGGTTGCCATGAAACTGGAAAGGGCACAAAAAGGATTTACAACCATGTAACCGAGACTAGAGTGTTTGAGTTATAAGGAAAGGCTGGTTAGGCTGGGACATTTTTCTGTCGGCTGTAGGAAGCTGAGGGGTGAACTTATCGAAGTTTATAACGTCATAGTGGCTCAGTGTGTAGCACAGCTGCCTCACAGTGCCAGGGACGTGGGTTCTATGCCAGCCTTAGGTGTCTGTGTGGAGTTTGCACATTCTCCCAGTGTCTGTGTGAGTTCCCTCTGGGTCTGCTCCAGTTTCTTCCCACAGTCCAAAGATGTGCAGGTTATATGAATTGTCTGCTAAATTGCCCCACAGTGTTCAGGGCTGTGTAGGTGAGGTGCATTAGTCAGAGGTAAATGTAGAGTAATAGGGTAGGGGAATGAGTCTGGGTGGGTTATTCTTCAGAGGGTTGGCATGGACTTGTTGGGCCAAATGGCCTGTTTCCACAGTGTAGGGATTCTATGATAGATAAGGTGAAGAGCAAAGGTCTTGTCCCCAGGTTAGGAGAGGAGAAAGATTTAAAATGGACCTGAGGGGCAACCTTTTCACACACACTGAGCGATGTGCATATGGAACAATGTGCCAGAGGAAGTGGTAGAAGTGAGTACAATATTTAAAAGACATTTGGATAGGGATATGGATAGAAAAGGGTTAGAGGCACATGGGTCAAATGTGGGCAAATGGGACGAGTTCAGTTTGGGAAATCTGGAGGGCATGAACTTGTTCTATTTCCGTGCTGTACAACTCTAACCATTCCAGAACCGAGTTCTGAAGGAGAGTCATGTTGGGTTCAAAACAGTAACTCTGCTTTTTCTCTCTCTGCGGATGCTACCAGACCTGTTGAGTTTCTCCTGCATTCTCTGTCTTCGTTTCAGACATCTAGCATCTGCAGTATTTTGATGCACTTGATGGTTTATGAGAGTCAAGGTTTATTTATTTCCCCTAACGATGGGTGAAAGTGTCGTGAAGGTTCCGCCAGTGGGTCTGCTGTCCCCATTGTCGAGACAATTTAATGTTGTATTAATGTGGGTCATGAAAGATTCGTGTCCAGGGAAGTGAATCTGAGCTTCCAGCCTGGAGCCATTGATCAGCACCAGCACCTGCACCTGCACCTGCACCTGCACCAGCACCAGCACCTGCACCTGCACCAGCACCTGCACCAGCACCTGCACCTGCACCTGCATCAGCACCTGCACCTGCATCAGCACCTGCACCTGCACCTGCACCAGCTCCTGCACCAACACCTGCACCAGCACCTGCACCTGCATCAGCACCTGCTCCTGCACCTGCACCAGCACCTGCACCTGGACCTGCACCTGCACCTGCTCCTGCACCTGCACCAACACCTGCACCAACACCTGCACCTGCACATGCACAAACACCTGCACCTGCACCAGCACCTGCACCTGCACCAGCACCTGCACCAGCACCTGCACCTGCACCTGCTCTTGCACCTGCACCTGTACCTGCACCAGCACCTGCACCAGCACCTACACCTGCACCTGTACCTGCACCTGCACCTGCACCTGCACCAGCACCTTCACCTGCACCTGCACCTGCACCTGCACCAGCACCTGTACCTGCACCTGCACCTGCACCTGCACCAGCACCTTCACCTGCACCTGCACCTGTACCTGCACCTGCACCTGCACCTGCACCAGCACCTTCACCTGCACCTGCACCTGCACCTGCACCAGCACCTGCACCAGCACCTGCACCTGCACCTGCACTGTTCTATTCTCTAGTCCAGGCTAATGCTGATGGAGCCAGAGGCTGATGCTCCTTCGTTCACAGTGTTAACAAAGAACCACTATTCAGTCTGACTGGGCATGATGCATTTGGCTTATTCATTGAGAGGCTCAAGAGGAGAAGGGAGAGTGACAAAACAATATCCCCTCATCAGAATTCTATCAACACCAATAACACGAGATCAACCTCAGTGACCGTTATACCAAAGTTAATACACTATTAACATTGTGGACGAACTGAACTGCAGTGGGCATATGATGGATATTGAGCATGATGTGCACTCGAATTATTGAACATATCTCCCCCATCTTGACAAGATTGTTTTTTTTTTGTTCATTCGCTGGATGAGGGCACCATTGGCTAGCCCAGCATTTATTGAGCATCAGTAATTACTCCAGAGGACAGTCAAGAGTCAATCACATTGCTGTGGGTCTGGAATCACATGGAGTCCAGACCAGGTAAGGATGGCAGTTCCATTTCCTCAAAGGCCTTAGTGAACAATGTGGGTTTTCCCTAACGATGGATTTGAGGTCATTGTTAGACACTTAATTCCAGATTTTTATTGAATTCAATTGAAAAAATTCAAATTCCACCATCTGCTGGGGAAGGATTTGAACCTGGGTCACCCCAACATTGCCTGGGTCTCTGGATTAATACCACTAGGCCATAACCTCCCCTGTTGTACAGCAGCCCCACCAAATTACACATGAGGTTAATGAAATGAGAATGTAGATGTTGTCATACAGAAAAAATATATGTTTCACAGGGAGTAGGTGGCATTTTTGTGTTTGCATACGTAGATGTTGGTTTATTTTAATCTCCGCTTGTGAATGATGGCAAGATGACAAGGCATTGGTAATCTGGGGTGGACAGGGAAATGGAGTTGAGGTCAGAGACATGAGCATTTCAAATGGCAGGAACCATCTTGAGGGCCGAATGGCCTACTACTCCTACCTCAATATGATCCTATGATTCCCCAATGGCTGCTGAAGTTTCTTTTTCAGCCCCAATCAATGAACAGGGATAAGGACGCGAGGGCAGCAACATTTGGATAATGAAATAAATGGAAATTGAAGGGAAGTTGACCAATTGGTTTTAGCTGAAAGTTAAATTGCTTTCCTTTTTGTGCACAGATGCTGCTGTGGAACAGCCTGGACAAAGCAAAACTTGTGAGATAAATCCAGGAACAAAATGCAAGTACAGTTTTCCGTATATTTATACATAGATTGGCAAACTTATATTTTGAAGTGAACTGATGCAGTCATACAACACGGAAACACACCCTTCGGTCAACCAGCCCGTAACAACCTTAATCCCAAACTAAACTAGTCCCACCTTGGCACATATCCCTCCAAACATTCCTTATTCATTAACTTATCTCAATGTCTTATAAACATTGTAACTGTACCCACATCCACCACTTCCTCTGGAGTTTCAGTGCCCACAGAAATAACCCTCTGTGTATAAAAGTTATCCCACATGTCCCTTTTTAAATCTTTCTCCTCTCACCTTAGAAATGTGCCCCCCTCATCGTGAAGCTCCCCCACCCTAGCAGCTGTACATGTTTTTGGAGCTTGGGTTGGGCTTCGTTGGAAAACGTAAGCCAACTCAGGACTGGAATGTCAACTTGAAGGCAAGGTGATTTCGTTGAAATGGCAGGCAACTGCAAAGCTGGGGTCTGGGGGATCTGTACAAGTCCATCAGGTTACACCTGAGACTGAGGTTAGGACCAACCCATCCTTGCAATGGGGTTTGCTAATGCTGTTGGTGGATAGTGCAGTAGAGGGGCCATGGATGTATGGAAGCTGTAGCCTGTAAGGGTAGCACATGCTGAAGCCATCATAACATTTAAGAAGTCCTTCGTCCTTGAATCACCGTCATGTACAAAGCGATGAGCTGGATAATGGGACTGGAGTAGGTCAGTGCTTGACTTGTATGGGTGCACAGACAGAAAGGTCTCTTTTTATACTTTGAAGCCTTATGTCTATATGGCTGTAATAATTGGAATTCCTGAAACATTCCTTGGAACGCTGTTTTCTAATGGGACTTCCGTGTGCTTTAGATATTTCCCTTTGTATCTTTAGCTTAATCTCCTTTATTTCCTGCAGCACCATCAAAGGCATTTCCCGTATATGCAGCAGTGAATAAGAAGAAACACAGGGGAAACGGTATGTATGGTCTTGGTTATTCCTACCCAAGTGCATGCGTTCCCATGTGACTGGGTGGCATGGTGGCTCAGTGGTTAGCACTGCTGCCTTACAGTGCCAGGGACCTGGGGTTCGATTCCACTCTCAGGTGACTGTCTGTGTAGAGTTTGCACGTTCTTTCCCGTGTCTGCGTGGGTTTCCTCCCAAAGATGTAAAAGTTAATCCACCCAAACCATTACTCTTAATTTATCCCTGACTAATGCACCTAACCGCACACCCCTGAACACTACGGCCAATTCACCCTGACCTGCACGTCTTTAAATGTGGGAGGGAACTTGAGCACCCAGAGGAAACCCACACAGACAGTTGCCTGAGGCTGGAATTAAACCTGGCTCCCTGGCACTGTGAGGTAGCAGTACTAATCATTGAGGTAAAAACAATGACGGCAGATGCTGGAAACCAGATTCTGGATTAGTGGTGCTGGAGAAGCACAGCAGTTCAGGCAGCATCCAAGGAGCAGCGAAATCGACATTTCAGGTAAAAGCCCTTCATCAGGAATAAAGGCAGTGAGCCTGAAGCGTGGAGAGATAAGCTAGAGGAGGGTGGGGGTAGGGAGAGAGTAGCATAGAATACAATGGGTGAGTGGGGGAGGGGATGAAGGTGATAGGTCAGGAAGGAGAGGGTGGCATCCACTAATATCATTTATTGTATCCGTTGCTCCCGATGCGGTCTCCTCTACATTGGGGAGACTGGATGCCTCCAAGCAGAGCACTTTAGGGAACATCTCCGGGACACCCGCACCAATCAACCACACCGCCCGTGGCCCAACATTTCAACTCCCCCTCCCACTCTGCCGAGGACATGGAGTTCCTGGGCCTCCTTCACTGCCGCTCCCTCACCACCAGACGGCTGGAGGAAGAACACCTCATCTTCCGCCTCGGAACACTTCAACCCCAGGACTTTAATAGCTTCCTCATTTCCCCTTCCCCCACCTCACCCTAGTTCCAAACTTCCAGCTCAGCAATGTCCCCATGTCTTGTCTGGACTTGTCCTACCTGCCTATCTCCTTTTCCACCTATCCACTTCACCCTCTCCTCCCTGACCTATCACCTTCATCCCCTCCCCCACTCACCCTTTGTACTCTATGCTACTTTCTCCCCACCTCCACCCTCCTCTAGCTTATCTCTCCACGCTTCAGGCTCACTGCCTTTATTCCTGATGAAGGGCTTTTGCCCGAAACGTCGATTTCATTGTACCTTGGATGCTGCCTGAACTGCTGTGCTCTTCCAGCACCACTAATCCAATACTAATCATTGAGATACCGTGGTATGTTAACCTCCATACTGATAGGATTGGTGTACGGGAGCAGGGAGGTCTTGCAGCAATTGTACAGGAGCTTTGGTGAGACCACACTTGCAGTTTGAGTCTCCCTATCGGAGGAAGGATGTTCTACCGATAGAGGGAGTGTAGTGACTGATTCTTGGACAGCAAGGCTGACATAGGGTGAGCGAATGGATCAGGAATTTATAGAATGAGAGTGGAGTGTAATTGAGACCTATCAAATCCTAACAGGACTAGACAAAGGATATACAAGGAAGAGTGCTCCCAATGACGAGGGAGTCCAGAACCAGGGGTCACAGTCTAACGACGTGGTGTCGGCCATTTTGAACTTAGATACAGAGAATGCCTTCATCCAAAGCCTGTGGAAATCTGGGCCACAGAAAGCAGTCGAGGTCAAAACTTTGAATGTATTTAAGAAGGGGGTTAGGTAACATTCCTGCAGCTGAAAGAATCAAAGTGTATGGGGAGAGAGGGGGAACAGGGGACGGAGTTGTATGATCAGCCATGACTACATTGAATGGCAAATCTGACTCAAAGGGCCGAATGGCCTACTCATAGTTCCATTTTCTATGTTTCTATAAAATAATAAACCAGGGTGTGGTTCAATTTTTGATCTTGCTACCACCAGAAAAACTTTAATTTTTTTTAATTCACTAACGGGACGTCGTGAGCTGGGCCAGGATTTTATTGCCCGTCCCTAGTTGCCTGTTAAGAAGGTGGAGGTGAGCTGCTTTCTTGAACTGCTGCAGTCCATAAGCTGTAGGCTGACCCATAATCATTTCTTTCTTGAGACTTTGTAGTGACTGATACAACTGAGAGACTTGCTGGGCCTTTTCTGAAGGCAACTGGGAGTTAGCTACATTGCTGTGGGTCTGGAGTCACATGTAGGCCAGACCAGGTGAGGAACATTCGTCGGCCAGATAGGTTTCTCTGACAATTGACAGTGGTTTTATGGTCATCTGTAGATTCCTAATTGCATTAACATTGAATTCAAACGCCCCCCCTCCACCCTTTGCCGTAGCAGTATTCAAACCTAAGTCCCCAGAGCATTATCTGGGTCTCTGGATTAACAGCCAAGCAATAATACCAGTAGGCCATCATCTCCCCTTAAAAAGACATGAGGGAGGAAGGATGAAAGGTCATATAACTCGAGTGAGATGGATTACAGTGGAGGGGCACTTGGGTGAAGCCTGAAAACTCTGAATCTCATGGAGCAGTGCTGCAATCTCCTACAGGAGGGAGAGAAAAGGCACATTTGTGTACAATAAATTTTCCTCAGTATCAGATGCTGTCAGTTATATTCAGAGACTAAAAAGCCTGGCCTTAGTGTTTAATCTTTGTTTTGCAGAGACTGTTAACCTTGGAAAAGGTCCACCTGCCTCCAAGGTAGGAGCTTAAAGTTGTGATATAACCTGCAGAAGATGTGTTAAGTTGACAAAGGACACTGGTGTCGGTCTATTTTTACAGCAAGCCTAGTTATCTTTACCCATGTTCCATGATCCTCTTTGATATGTTGAGAGGTACCGACACAATTGACTGCGGTGAGGCCTAAGGTTAGACCAATCCTGGGTGGACATTCTGTGTTCCTGACATTACTCTCATCTTGCTGCCAAGTTTTGTAACATCCCTTAAGCAGCAGTAAACCAAACGGTGAGGAACAGGTAGACAATAAGACTGTAAGAAATAGGAGCAGCCAGAGGTCATTCGGCCCCTCAATCCTGCACCACCATTCAAATGGATCATTGGCTGGTCACGTACACTCTCCAGCCCTTTCCCCATGACCCTTAAAGATCCAAGTGATTAAGAATCTATATAACCTATAGGGAAGGAAACTGCCATCGTTACCTGGTCTGGCCCACATGTGACGCCCGGCCTATAGTAATATGGTTGACTCTTAACTGCCCTCTGGGTAATTAGGGATGGGCAATAAATACTGGTCTAGCCAGTGACACCCACGTCCCCATAATGAATAAAAATGCCTCAGCCTTAAACATACAGAAATACTCTGCCCCCACAGCTCTCTGCAACAAGGAGTTCCAAAGATTCACAACCCTCTGAGAGAAGACGTTCCTCCTCATCTCAGTCTTAAACTTGCATCCATTTATTCTGGGACTGTGCCTTCTGGTCCCAGACTCTCTCGTGGTGGGAAATAGTGCTGACCCTGGAAAAGCCCCTTAAGAATCCTATGTATGTTTCAGTGAGATCACCTCTCATTCTTCCCAATCCCAGTGAGTAGAGCTCTCATCTCTTTAATCTTTGCTGACAAGATCCGACTGATCAAGAATCTAGTTAATCTATAGGGAAGGAAACTGTCATCCTTACCTGGTCTGGCCCACTTGTGACTCCAGACCCACAGTAATATGGTTGACTCTTAACTGTCCTCTAGGTAATCACAAGCCAATCTCTCCATACCTGGGATCATCCGAGTGAACTCAGTGAGGTAGCTCAGTGTTCAGCAGGAATGGGGGTAAGTGTAATGCATGAATTTCAGTCTTGTATCAATGGATTGATTTCATGTTGCCTGTTTACCACAGTGTGATAGGGGGGTGGTGTAACAGCGTCTGTGGGATATTGAATTGAGTTGCCGGATCTTTGACGATAGTCAAAGTAATATTAATCCATTTGCTTTTCAGCTGAGTGAACCTCCCTATCATTATATCGACCTGCAACATCCAGACACTGGCTCCAAAACCAACGATGTAATTCCCATCAAGCATTCACCCCAATATATTTCTCTGAAATTCTAACCACCGGGATGTGTTCACCAGTCCCTGTTTGTGTATTATCTCTGTTGCACCTCTCTCTTTGAAATTTGCATGATACTCCAGGACCATTTCTGATACGTGGATGTCGTCAGAATTCCTTCACCTGCCTCTACCACATTCTTTCCCGAGCCATGAATACCCGCGCCCTCACTCTCTCCTACTTATGGAGTGTGGAAGCCAGCCATTCGGCCCATCCAATCCACACTGACCCTCTGAAGAGTATCCCATTCAGACCCACTCCGCTACATTTCCGGTGGCTAATCCATCTAATCTACACATCCCTGGATACCATTGGTAGTTTAGCATGGCCAATCCACCTGACCGGCATGTGTTTGGACCGTGAGAGGAAACCAGACCACTCAGAGGAAACTCACACAAACAGAGGAAGACTCCTGCACACAGTCCACATTTGTTGGCTTCTTTAAAAAGAAACCACAGAAGTTGTTGGAGAAACTCAGTGAGTCAGGCAGCAACGGTCAGGAGAAAACAGAATTTTGAGTCCAGTGGCTCCTCACTGTCTCCGGACTCCTTTCCCGACCTCTCATGCAATGCTTTGGCACACACTCCTTAAGGCTTGTCAATCGATCCCAATTCATGGAAGGTCCCTGACAAAATGGGTTTCTGTCTGAGTTTTAAAATAAAACCCACATGACCCACATGAGGGTTACCTCAGATTACAGCAGGATCTTGACCGGATGAGCCAATGGACTGAGAAGTGGCAGATGGAGTTTAATTCAGATAAATGCGAGGTGCTGCATTTTGGGAAAGCAAATCTTAGCAGGATTTATACACTTCATGGTAAGGTCCTAGGGAGTGTTGCTGAATAAAGAGACCTTGGAGTGCAGGTTCATAGCTCCTTGAAAGTGGAGTCGCAGGTAGATAGGATAGTGAAGAAGGCTTTTGGTATGCTTTCCTTTATTGGTCAGAGTATTGAGTACAGGAGTTGGGAGGTCATGTTGGGCTGTACAGGACATTGGTTAGGCCATTGTTGGAATATTGCTTCCAATCTGGTTTCCTTCCTATCGGAAAGCTGTTGTGAAACTTGAAAGGGTTCAGAAAAGATTTACAAGTGTGTTTCCAGGGTTGGAGGATCTGAGCGATAGGGAGAGGTTGAATAGGCTGGGGCTGTTTTTCCTGGACCGTCAGAGGCTGAGGGGTGACCTTATAGAGGTTTACAAAATTATAACGGCATGGATAGGATAAATAGGCAAAGTCTTTTCCCTGGGGTCGGGGAGTCCAGAACTAGAGGGCATAGGTTTAGGGTGAGAGGGGAAAGATATAAAAGGGACCTAAGGGGCAACATTTTCACGCAGTGGGTGGTACGTGTATGGAATGAGCTGCCAGAGGAAGTGGTGGAGGCTGGTACAATTGCAACATTTAAGAGGCATTTGGATGGGTATATAAATAGGAAGGGTTTGGAGGGATATGGGCCGGGTGCTGGCAGGTGGGACTAGATTGGGTTGGGATATCTGGTCGGCATGGACGGGTTAGACCGAAGCATGTTTCCATGCTGTACATGTCTATGACTCTGTGACATCCCAAAGCAATTTCTGGTTGATCAGGGATGACCCATGTGCCTTGAACCAGAAACTTGGCCCGTTCTGGGGAATGGCCCTGCCACGCTGAGTGACACCATTTCCTGGTCGGGGAGACAAATCAGATATTGTTGGACACAAATCGATGTGTGTTTTTAGCTCTGTATTGACCAATTCCAGCAACAGTAGCAGATGGAGGGAAACAGATGTGAAATGGCTCTTGTCCTCCAAGCGGGTCGTGTTGGGAACTGCAGGGTTTCTGATGAGCAGCAGAGGGCACCTGTAGCTCATCAACTTCTCATTGATCTGCAGTACACCAGCTCTGCTGTGTCGTTATTTATGGAAATTCTCTTCATGAATATTTAGATTAGATTCTAATTAGGGAATCTCCTACAGTATGGAAACAGGCCCTTCAGACCAACAAATCCACACCGACTCTCTGAACACTAACCCATTCAGGCTCATTTCCCGACCCTATATTTACCCCAACTAATGCACCTAACACTATGTGTTAATTCACCAGGACTGTGGGAGGAAACTGGAGCACCCAGAGGAAACCCCACACAGACACGGGGAGAATGTGCAAACTCCACACAGTCACCCCGAGGTGGGAATCGAACCCGGGTTCCTGATGCTGTGAGGCAGCAGTGCTAACCACTGAGCCACCGTGCCACCCCAAGTTTAATGCCCGGTTTCACTAGGTGACCCCCAAAAAATGGCCAAATAAAAGGAACAAACTGGAAGAAGGTGTACCCACAATTGGGTAAAACTCAAAGCTTGCAGGTTCGTTGGAGTCTCAGTAACCTGTGTAAACAATCTTGTGTTAATCTGTGGAATAAAAGTGTGTTCATTTGGGTAAAAAATGTGAATCAATCTGTGCAAACTCTTTAATTTGAGAAAAAGCCTGTGCAGATCTGGGCAAAAATGTGGCATCAGTTTGTACAAAGAATGTGGGTGAAGTTGTGCAAATGTCTTGTGTCAGTTTGTGTTGTGAGTGTGTGCCCAGGGTTTGAATCTGCAGCTTTGTGTCTGTGTATTCCCAGGCTGGGTCCAGTGACAGGAGATGGGGGTAAGGACAGGGACAGAGTGGGACAGCCCTGGTCTAAACCTGCTGCTTTCTCCCAGGCTCCACCCCCCTCAAACCCATAAAGATGACGGTTGGTGTGTTCCAGGTAATGGAGCTGGGAGCTGACTGGATGAGCTGGGATTTGGGAGGAGATGGGATTTGAGTGACAGACATGGAGGGAGGGAGACGTATTTAAACCTGGCTCAGGCAGCCGTGAGCCTTTTGCCGTGTGGAGTGACCAAGGGGGTGGTATTAGGGTGTTACTGTCTCTCTTGCTCTGTCTGTGAGAATGTGGGTTGTGTTTGAATGTCATCCTGTTTTGGATCTTAAAGCTTCCCCAGAGAGAGAGACAGAGACCATGGAGAGGGAGCTGGGACCAGGCTCTGTCCCTGATGGGGGACACATGCACAGAGAGAGAGACAGAGACAGAGACCATGGAGAGGGAGCTGGGACCAGGCTCTGCCCCTGATGGGGGACACATGCACAGAGAGACAGAGACAGAGACAGAGACCATGGAGAGGGAGCTGGGACCAGGCTCTGTCCCTGATGGGGTACACATGCACAGAGAGAGAGAGAGAGACAGAGACCATGGAGAGGGAGCTGGGACCAGGCTCTGTCCCTGATGGGGTACACATGCACAGAGAGAGAGAGAGAGAGAGAGACAGAGACAGAGACCATGGAGAGGGAGTGGGACCAGCTGGAATGGTGAAGATGGTCTCCTTCCCCTCTCCATGTCTCTCCTTGCCTCATCTGTGTTTCTACCTCTCTTTTCCCTTCCATCTCTCTTTCCTTTCCCATGTCTATCTCTGTTTCACTATCTCTCTCTGTCTGTGTGTCTGTCTCTCTCTCTCTCTCTCTCTCTCTCTGTGTTCTGTGTGTGTGTCTCTTTTTCTCTGTGTTCTGTGTGTGTGTGTGTCTCTCTATGTGTGTGTGTGTCTCTTTCTCTGTGTGTGTGTGTCTCTGTGTGTGTGTGTGTGTCTCTCTCTCTCTCTTTCTCTGTGTGTCTCTCTCTCTCTCTGTGTCTCTCTCTTTCTCTGTGTGTGTGTCTCTGTGTGTGTGTGTCTCTTTCTGTGTGTTCTGTGTGTGTGTCTCTCTCTCTCTCTTTCTCTGTGTGTGTGTGTGTCTCTTTCTGTGTGTGTGTGTGTGTGTGTCTCTCTCTCTCTTTCTGTGTGTGTGTGTCTCTTTCTGTGTGTTCTGTGTGTGTCTCTCTCTTTCTCTGTGTGTGTGTGTGTGTGTGTTTCTCTCTCTGTCTGCCCCCTGTGCTTGTCCTCCAAGTGTGTCAGTGGCTGGGAGATATTGGGAAAGGGGCTATTTATGTCAGAGATACCCTCCCACCCCCCCTTGCTGAGCTCTCCCCCGGGCCGGGGTGTGGGAGGGGTACATAAGTCCTTATGGACCGCGCCCCCATCCCCATTTGCTGCATAGCAAGATCCCAGTCCCACAATCCCAGGTGGACATTCAGCCCATCGTGTCTATCTCCGCCCCCCCATTAAATGCCCCATGTCCTGCCCCCACCCCCGGACTCCCTTCAGGTCTTGCCCCTGAAAGGCCTCTCATTGAACTCCCCCCCCTCCTGACAGAGAACTCTCATCCCTGATACCCCGCTGTGGCCCCACCCAGAGAGCAGACACTCTCTCTGACCTTTTGACTGAGAGCGGTCGGCACAGCAAGATCCCATCTCCAGCTGTTCCCTGTAACACCCTCTTTCTCCCCCCCCCACCAAACACTGAGGGAGGGGCTTTACCCATCACCTCCTGCTCCTCAGTTTGCACCAAATATTTCTGACCCACCCCCCCCCCCACTAAGATGTTGTCTGTCCCCCCCATTTGGCAGCCCCTCACCCAATACCCCCCATGCCAATGTCTTATTTCCCCCTCCTTCCCCCCCCCGTGTACCTTTACACCCCTCCACATCCCGCCTGCCAAAACACTCCTCACCACCACCCCCAACTCAAATTCCCCCCTCCCCTAGTTTCTCCCCTGATCCTGAAGTGCCCACAATTTAGCATCTCGCAATCCTTCACCCCTCCCCAAATCGTATCCCCACCTCATGTTTTGCTCCCCTCCTGGTTGGCACCCAGATTTGGAAGGGGGGGGGGGGTTAAGGATCAATACTGGGCCTGTGGGAACACATTTGCCCTCATTTTGTAACCCCTCCTCTGATTTTATGCCCCTTCCCAAGTTTTGGCCCCTGCACCAATTATATGACACCCTTCCGCATTTGTCACCCCCTGCATTTTGCCTCCACCCCCCCCCCAGAGTGTAAGCCTCTTTTTGTCCATGACCCTCCCTTCCATTATCCCCCCACCCTCCATGTCCTCTATACCCCCTCCCTTCCCCCTGCTGAGCCCCACCCCTGGGCTTTGGGTAAATGAGTCTAAGTGGCCTGTGAGTGCACCCCGCCCCCAACACCATCGACGTACAGCAAGATCCCAGTCCCAGATTCCCTCACACCCCAGGAAGAGGACATTCGGCCCAGCGTGCCTAGCCCCTCCTGAAGTGAGAGGGGTCCTGTCCTGTTCTCCTCAGGGCTTGCCCCCAAATAGCCCCCCCATCAAATCATCGCTTCCTGTGGGCACTTCTTCTCCCTGTTACCCCCCATCCTGACCAACCCACACAGACAGCATGTGAGGAGGCTGGCCGTGGGGGGGCACAGCAAGATCCCAGTCTCCCGTCACCTCTCCCCTCTCTGAGAAAGGGGCTTTATCTGATTCCCCCGCACAGTCTGACCCTTCCCCAAATATTCCCCCCAATTACGGTATTGTATCTGTGCTACCCCCCCAATAAATACCTCCCAACCCCAGCACGGCCTCCTGTCTAAATGCCCCCTCCCAGTGTAGCTTTATTCCCCTCCCACCACTAACCTCCCCAATAGACACTCCCTCCGTTCCCCCTCCCCCATATTTTATGCCACCCCTGTGCCCACTATTGTATGTCTCTGTTTTGCCCCCCAATAATGTTGCCCCCTGCCAATTGTGCTCAGAACTGAGGGCAGAGTCAAAAATGAGGGGGGGGGGTAGTGGGGAAGAAGGGGAATATCATTATACTCATTTTGTTTCCCCCCTTTTTTTCTGCTCTCCCCAGGTTTTGTACCTGCCCCAACTCAGCAACTTCCACCACCCTAACCCCATCCCCATTTTCCTGCCCCTGCATTTCTGCCTGTCCCTGGACTTTTCGCCCTTCCCCTAACCCAACTCTTGCACTTTCCCCCAAACATTTTGCCCCCTTAATACCTTGTCCTGCTCTAATTGCCCCTCCCTCAAACTGCCCCTGTACCAATATGCTCTCCTCGCCGCTCCCACTGGATATAAATGCCCCCATGGGTCTCCAACATCCACAATTGCCCACCCCTTTTACCCCCTCACCGAGTCCTAGCCCCTGGGCTGTAGGGGGTGGGGTCAGAGGGAGGATGTGCACTGACTGACTGGCCTTTTGACTGTGTGTCTCTTCATGCACAGCAAGATCCCAGGCTTCCCCCAGCCACCCTGCTCAGTGAGAAAGGGGCTTTATCTCTCCCACCCCCACCCACCATTTGGACAACAATGGGAGACACAGAGAACAGCAAGATCCCACGGTGTTAACAGCATGTACCGCACCAAGTGGTACTGAGGCCAAATCTAACCCAAGGGGCAAGAACAGCAAGACGGGGGAGGGACGGAGGGAGGGACAGAGAGGGAGGTGGAGGGAGAGAAAGCAAGCAAGGTGAGGGACAGAGACAGAGGGAGGGACACAGACAGAGAGAGCGAGCCAAGGACAGAGAAAGATCCCAGGGAGAGAGAGAGACAGACAGACAGACAGACAGAGGACAGAGCTGCTGGGAGAGAGAGAGAGAGAGAGAGACGGAGAGGGAGAGACACAGTGTGAAACCAGGGAAAGAGAGAGAGAGAGAGAAAAACACCGAGGCAGAGCCAGCAAAGGACAGAGAAAGATCCCACGGAATTAACTTCCCTGGAGAGAAACAGAGAGCAGACCAGAGAGAGTGTAAAACCCAGGGAGAGAACAGGACAGAGAGAGAGAACAAAACACCCAGGGGAAAGACATAAGGGCAGAGGGTGAGAGAGAGAAAAGGGCAGACACAGGGAGGGAGGGAGAGAAAGTAAAAGTCAGGGAGAGAAAGAGGGAGAGAAATCCCAAGGAGAGACAGACAGCCAGAGAGAGAGAGACACAGAGAGAGAAAAATCCAGGGAGAGAGAGAAATCGAGGGAGAGAATGAGGAAAGAGCAGCCAGAGAGAGAGAGAGAGAGAGATACAACAGACAGCTCATGAGAGACGGGGAGGGGGTGATGGTATTAAACAGATAGAATAATCCTCAGGCAGGAACAGCAAGATCCCACAGGGCTGACAGGGAGAGGTGGGGGTGGGGAGGGAAAGGTGCAGATTGAACATTTCAACAGTTCCTGGGAACAAGGGAGGGCCCAGAGATCTGTAGGAGGGGAATGTCCAGGGGAATGTGAACAGGGTGGAGTTGGGAAGGATGGGGATTAAAGGAATGTTGTGGGATAGACAGAGAGAGAGTTGGGAACACAGAGGTAGAGATGGGAGCTGGAGTGAGAGAGGGAGGCAGTGACATCTGTGGGATCAGACTGTGCAGCAACTCCCTCTCCATCTTTTTGCCCCTTTGCCCAGCCCAGAACTCGGCCCAGAGACGGCCTGAACTCCGCAATTCCTTTCCCCGATGTGTGTCTGTGTGTGTGTGTGTGTGTGTGTGTCTGTGTGTGTGTGTCTGTGTGTATCTATGGGTGTGTGAGTGGGTGTTTTTTTTTCTGTGGGTGTGTCTGTGTGTGTGTGTGTGTGTGTCTGTGAGTGTGTGTGTGTGTGTGTGTGTGTGTGTGTGTAAGTGACTGTGTGTGTGTGTGTCTGTGAGTGTCTGCGTGTGTGTAAATGAACGACAAGAAGATGGGACAGTTTCTGATTATTCTCTCTCTCTCTCTCTCTCTCTCTTGCTGTCTCACTTCCTCTCTCTCTCTCTTGCTGTCTCACTCTCTCTCTCTCCCTCTCTCTCTCTCTCTGGTTCTGGCTCTGGTCTGATGATTCCTCGGGGCAGAAATGAATTGATTCCCTCTGTCTCTGCACCGTCCCGAGTTTCAGCTCCTGGATCCAAACCCCTCCTCGGAGCGGAAGGGGACAGACTGAGAAAGGAACTAAAAATCGATTTGAAATAAAATAGATCAGTGACACCAAAAGCACAGCAAGATCCCACTGCTCTCTGCCTTCCCCAGTCTCCCACTTTACCCTGATTTGGAGATGCCGGTGTTGGACTGGGGTGTACAAGGTTAAAAATCACACAACACCAGGTTATAGTCCAACAGGTTTAATTGGAAGCACTAGCTTTCGGAGCGCTGCTCCTTCATCAGGTGGTTGTGGAGTACACAATTGTAAACACAGAATTTATAGCAAAAGTTTACAGTGTGATGTGACTGAAATTACTCATTGAAAAATACCTCGATTGTTTAAGTCTCCCATCTGTGAGAATGACCGTGGTCGTTTCACTTGTTTCACATGTAAATCACAAAATTGTTTTAAAAGTTACATTCTCAGGTTAACTGGAACAATTGCTATCAGCCCAGATAAGATGTTAAGATGTCGAAGGTGTTAGCCCTCTGTGTTCCCTGTCTGTGCCACAATGTTTAGACTAATTCTAATCTAAAAAGTGAGTTAACCAGTTTTCCTAAACCGAGCCAGTCCCATTTGCACTTTTCCTATCCTCACAACGATCCTAATGTCTTTTAAATGTTGTAATTGTATTCGCCTCTATCACTTCCTCTGGCAGCTTCTTCCATACATGCAGCACACTCTGTGTTCAAAAGTTGCCCCTCAGGTCCTTTTTAAATCATTCCCCCTCCCCTGAAGCATTTGCCCTTCATTATTATATATCCCTCTGTAAGGTCACCCCTCAGCCTCCTGTGCTCCAGGGAAAAAAGTCCCAGGCTCTCCTTACAACTCTAGCCTTCCAGACTTGGAAACAGTGGGATTGGGGGGAGAAAGTACCCAGCACGGACCAACTCAAGGTTCCCATGTGTTCTAAAAGATGGGAGAGAATCAGACAAACGCTCTCACAGTGACCGACAGTCAGGAAGGGACTGAAGGGTATTTGGATTTCCAAATGGCACCAGATCAGGACAGGCTTAGATTGTGAAACAGATTTGACACAGATTGATTGGAAAGTAAATTGTGAAGAGGAGGTACGGGGTTTTTCAACTTCAGAGACAAAGCCCAGCAATGAAGCTGAAGTACAAAGGGATCTGGGAGTGCTCGCCCAGGATTCTCTAACGGTCAACTGGAAGGTGGAGTCCGTGATTAAGGAAGTGAATGTAATGTTGTCATTTATCTCAGGAGGGTTGGAATGTAAAAGCAGCTTCTGAGACTTCATAAAGTTCTAGTTAGGCCCCATTTAGAATACTGTGTCCAATTTTGGGCCCCACCCCTCAGGAAGGACACACTGGCACTGGAACGTGTCCAGTGGAGATTCACACGGATGATCCCTGGAATGGGAGACCGAACACACGATGAACGGCTGAGGATCATGGGATTGTATTCATTAGAGTTTTGAATGTTGAGGGGAGATCGAAGAGAAACTTACAAGATAATGCATGGCTTAGAACGGGTGGACACTGGGAAGCTGTTTCCGTTCGGAGGGGAGACTAGGACCGATGGGCACAGCCTTTAGAATTACAGGGGGTCAATTTAGAAAGGAAATGAGGAGACTTTTCTTCAGCCAGAGAGTGGTGGATCTGTGGAATTCATTGCCATGGAGTGCAGTGGAGGCTGGGACATCTCTCCAAGGCAGAGATTGATAAATTCTTGATCTCTCAAGGAATGAAGGGCTATGGGGAGAGTGCGGGTCAGTGGAGTTGAAATGCCCATCAGCCATGATTAAATGGCGGAGTGCCGTCAATGGGCCGAATGGCCTTACTTCCACCCCTATGTCTTCTGGTCTCAATTGAACATGCTGGTGCAGTTAGGAGGACAAATAATGCAGAAGCAGATCTTACCAGGGATTGGAGGAAGAGAGTGAGGAAAAGGCATCAGGTTATTACAGCCTGCAGTGAAACTTGACCAGGGACCAATTCTGTTTTGCTGCAAACAGTTCCAAACGTGTCTGAGCCTGGAGCTCCCTCCAATCTGAAAGCCGCATTAACCTCTGCCCTGTATTCTGTCTCTGAGCCGATGGTGTATCCGTTCTGTCACTGACCCTTTAGTCCCACAGGGTCAATGTTTCTCTCGGTCCCAATTGGAGACCTTCTCTCATCCACGTGAAAGAATTAGACCCTGAGCATTCCACTGACACTGTCTCCCATCAATCTTCATGGGATCCCCATGGCAGAGGGTAAAGAGCAAGGAAGGCCTTGCTGTGAGGGTTTTACTGAAACACCATCAGGAATCCTGGGGACCATGTCCCTCCCCAGACCGAGTGTAAACAGCCTCTGCAAACACACATCCCATTCTCAAGATGGAGCAATGTCTGACTGAAAACAGAGACTGTTGTGCTTCCCTGATACAGTCCCAGAGAGTTCTCAGGGTGAGATGTTCTGGAGGACATTGAACTGAAACAGAGAAGCCAGGAGCAGGAGGAGGCCATTCAGCCCCTCTGACCCTGCTCTCCCATTCAATACAATGACGGCTGATCCTCTATCTCGACGCCACATTCTCTCCATACCCCGTGATGTTTTAATCTGGAAAAGGATCATCAGGCTCCTTCCTGAATATATCCAGGGAGTTATCCTCCACACTTTCACACATTCAGACCCAGGGAGGTTTTGTCCCTGAGGGAGGGCAGGTTCAAATCTGCAGGAAGAATAGAAAAAGCAGAACGCTTCTGTTTAAAGTGGTGAGAAAACCTGAAATTAATATCTAGGGGGTTCAGCTGATCTTGTGCACATATGTCAGAGAGTTAACCCAATGATAGTGTCAGGAAATAGGAGGACAAGCATTATTTCAATGTAAGGGGACTAACAGGGAAGGTGGATGAACGCAGGGCATGGTTAGGAACATGGGGCTGGGATATCACAGTGATTACAGAGACATGGTTCAGGGATGGACAGGACTGGCAGCTTAATGTTCCCTGATACCAATCCAATAGGGTAGGATAGGAAGGTGGGGGGGCAAGACAGGGGAGGGAATGGCATTGTTGATCAGGGATAATATCACGGCTGTACTTGGGGAGGATATTCCTGAGAATACATGGAATGACATTATTTGGGTGGAGCTGAGAAATGAGAAAGAGATGATCACTTTATTGGGATTGTATTATAGACTGCAGGAGAAAGTGAGGACTGAAGGTGCTGGAGATCAGAGTCGAGAGTATGGTGCTGGAAAAGCACAGCAGGTCAGGCAGCATCCAAGGAGCAGGAGAATCGACGTTTCGGACGTTTCACTTTCCTGATGAATAGATTATGCCCGAAAAGGCAATTCTCCTGCCCTTCGGATGCTGACTGACCTGCTGAGCTTTTCCAGCACCACACTCATGTACTATACCCTTATTCAGCAGGAAATCGAAGTGTCAGTGAGGGAGCACTTTGGAGCCAGCGAACATAATTCTATAATTGTATTAGTTTTAAAACAACGATGGAAAAGGATAGGCTGGATCTAAAAGTTAAAGTTCTAAATGGGAGGAAGGCCAATTTTGACGGTATTAGGCAAGAACATTCAAAAGTTCAGTGGGGAGTAGGGGCAGGGATGATTTGCAGATAAAGGGATGGCTGGAAAATGGGAAGCTTTCGAAAATGAGACGATGAGAGTCCAGAGAGAATATGTTGCTGTTCGGGAGAATGGTCAGGAAAGGTAAGGTATAGGGAAAGCTGGATGATGGGAGATAGTGAGGTTTTGGTTGAGAAAAGAAACACATGTCAGGGATAGATAGCAGAAATTGAATTAATCCTTGGAAGAGTATAATGGCAGCAGGAGTATCCTTAAGAGGGAAATCAGGAGGGCAAAAAGGGGACATGAGATAGATTTGGCAAATAGGGTTAAGGACTGGGCTACAACAGGGTCGGTATATCACTGGCTCTGTATTCTCAACTGGAACTGTACTCTTCCACAAATTCAGCACCGAGTTCTTTGTTTGATTCTCTCTGTTCTGCTGTCATTCTCTGATGGATTCCTGGATCTGAATGTCCTCATGAACAGACGTTCTAATTCCACGGGCCATGTCCTGCTCCTGAACACAGCGTCTGATTTCATTGCGGTGTGTGATACAGGAGCCCCTTGATGTCAGGGGGAGGTCAGTTTCTCTCGGGTACAATCTCACGATCGCTCTCTTGCACACAATCTGTCTCTCTCTTTCTCTCTCTCTCTTTCTCTCTCTCTCTTTCCTCATCTCCAATAGATGATCTTGCTTTCGTTCTTGTGTCTCAATGAACGAAGGGACATGAGGGGGAGGATGGGATTAGAGAATTGGGCTCGATGATTGCACTCACTCTCTCACACATGCAAGTGAGAGTGTGTGAGTGTGTGTGTGTGTGTCACTCGGGCTCTGCAGTATTGGGTAATTAAAACTTTTCATCTGGTACTTAGTATGACATGAAAAATGACTTTCTGGCTCCGTGTATACAGATCACAGAAAGCTAACGGGCGAGACTCTCGGATGGTTTGTTGCCTCCCGGGTGCCAGGGTCCGAGACGTCTCGGACCGTGTCTTCAGAATCCTTAAGGGGGAGGGTGTGCAGCCAGAAGTCATGGTGCACATTGGCACCAACGACATAGGTAGGAAGAGGGGTGGGGAGGTCATTCAGGAGCTCAGGGAGTTAGGCTGGAAGCTAAAAGCTAGGACGGAGAGAGTCGTCATCTCTGGGTTGTTGCCGGTGCCACGTGACAGTGAGGCAAGGACTAGGGAGAGAGTGCAGTTGAACACGTGGCTGCAAGGATGGTGTAGGAGGGAGGGCTTCAGGTATTTGGACAATTGGACTGCATTCTGGGGTAGGTGGGACCTGTTCAAGCAGGACGGGTTGCACCTGAACCAGAAGGGCACCAATATCCTGGGAGGTAGGTTTGCTAGCACTCTTCTGGAGGATTTAAACTAATTTGGCAGGGGGATGGGATCCGGACTTGTAGTCCAGCAAGTAGGTTAGCTGTTTTTCAAGATGTCCAAGAATGTAGGGAGGCTGTGGAGAAGGTAGCACTGACAGGGAATAGGAAAGGAGCAGTCACCTTGTTGGGTGTTTACTCTAGGCCCCCCAATAGCAGCAGAGATGTGGAGAAACAGATTGGGAAACAGATTTTGGAAAGGTGCAGAAGCCACAGGGTAGTAGTCATGGGCGATTTCAACTTCCCAAATATAGATTGGAAGCTCTTTAGATCAAGTAGATTGGTCGGGGCGGTGTTTGTGCAGTGTGTCCAGGAAGCTTTTCTAACTCAGTATGTAGATTGTCCGACCAGAGGGGAGGCCATATTGGATTTGGTACTTGGTAACGAACCGGGACAAGTGATGGGCTTGTTAGTGGGTGAGCATTTTGGTGATGGTGACCACAGTTCTGTGACTTTCACCTTGGTTATGGAGAGAGATAGGTGCGTGCAACAGGATAGGATTTACAATTGGGGGAAGGGTAAATACGATGCTGCAAGACAAGATCTGAGGAGCATAAGTTTGGAGCATAGGCTGTCATGGAAGGATGCCGTTGAAACGTGGAACTTTTTCAAGGAACAGATACGACGTGTCCTTGACATGTATGTACCTGTCAGGCAGGAAAGAGATGGTCGTGTGAGGGAACCTTGGTTGACGAGGGAGGTTGAATGTCTTGTAAAGAGGAAGAAGGAGGCTTACATAAGGTCGAGGAAACAAGGTTCAGACAGAGCCTTGGAGGGATACAGGATAGCCAGGAGGGAGCTGAAGAAAGGGATTAGGAGAACAAAGAGAGGGCATGAAAAATCTTTGGCAGGTAGGATCAAGGATAACCCCAAGGCCTTTTATGCATATGTGAGAAACATGAGAATGACAAGAACGAGGGTAGGTCCAATCAAGGACAGTATTGGGACACTGTGTATTGAGTCGGAAGAGATAGGAGAGGTCTTGAATGAGTACTTTTCTTCAGTATTTACAAATGAGAGGGACCGTATTGTTGAAGAGGAGAGTATGAAACAGACTGGAAAGCGAGAGGAGATACTTGTTAAGAAGGAAGATGTGTTGAGCATTTAGAAAAACCTGGGGATAGACAAGTCCCGGGCCTGACGGGATATATCCTAGGATTATTTGCGAAGCAAGAGAGAAAATTGCACAGCCGTTGGCAATGATCTTTTTGACTTCACTGTCAACGGGGGTGGTACCAGAGGACTGGAGAGTGGTGAATGTTGTGCCCCTGTTCAAAAAAGGGAATAGGGATAACCCCGGGAATTACAAGCCAGTTAGTCTTACTTCGGTGGTTGGCAAAGTAATGGAAAGGGCACTGAGGGATAGGATTTATGAGTATCTGGAAAGACACTGCTTGATTAGGGACAGCCAGCACAGATTTGTGAGGGGTAGGTCTTACCTTACAAGTCTTATTGGATTCTTTGAGGAGGTGTCCAAGCATGTGGATGAGGGTAGAGCAGTGGATGTAGTGTACATGCATTTTAGTAAGACATTTGATAAGGTTCCCCATGGTAGGCTTATGCGGAAAGTCAGGAGGCGTGGGATCGTTGGAAATTTGGCCAGTTGGATAGAGAACTAGCTAACCGGTTGAAGTCAGAGAGCGGTGGTAGATGGTAAATATTGAGCCTGGAGCCCAGTTACAAGTGGAGTTCCGCAGGGATCAGTTCTGAGTCCTCTGCCGTTTGTAATGTTGATTAATGACATGGAAGAGGGAGTCGAAGGGTGGGTCAGTAAATTTGTGACGATCCGAAGCTTGGTGGAGTTGTGGATAGTGAGGAGGGCTGTTGTCGGCTGCAAAGGGACTTAGATATGATGCAGAGTTGGGCTGAGGAGTGGCAGATGGAGTTCAACCCTGTTAAGTATGAGGTTGTCCATTTTGGAAGGACAAATAAGAATGCGGAGTATAGGATCAACGGTAGGGTTCTTGGTAAGGTGGAGGAGCAGAGGGATCTTGGGGTCTATGTTCATAGCTCTTTGAAAGTTGCCACTCAGGTGGATAGAGCTTGTAAGAAGGCCTATGGTGTGTTAGCGTTCATTAGCAGAGGGACTGAATTCAGGAGTCGTGAGATGATGTTGCAGCTGTACAGGACCTTGGTAAGGCCACATTTGGAGTACTGTGTGCAGTTCTGGTCGCCACATTTTCGGAAAGATGTGGAAGCTTTGGAGAGGATGCAGAGGAGATTTACCAGGATGTTGCCTGGAATGGAGAATAGGTCATACGAGGAGAGGTTGAGAGTGCTAGGCCTTTTCTCATTGGAACGGCGAAGGATGAGGGGTGACTTGATAGAGGTTTATGAGATGATCAGGGGAATAGATAGAGTAGACAGTCAGAGACTTTTTCCCCGGGTACAACAGAGTGTTACAAGGGGACATAAATTTAAGGTGAAGAGTGGAAGGTATAGGGGGATATCAGGGGTAGGTTCTTTACCCAGAGAGTGGTGGGGGCATGGAATGCGCTGCCTATGGGAGTGGCAGAGTCAGAATCATTGGTGACCTTTAAGCGGCAATTGGATACGTACATGGATAGGTGCTGAAGCTAGGATAGATGTTCGGCACAACATCGTGGGCCGAAGGGCCTGTTCTGTGCTGTATTGTTCTATGTTCTATGTTGTATTAATGCGATGGTGTCACCAAATATTTGGGGAACACCTTATCATTTGCCAATTAATCCCAAGGGATGGGAAGTGAGGAAACCTTCCTGGGATTGTACAGGGATCATGGACACCATGGACCAACTCAGAAAGGCTAACAGGTGGATGTGGCAGTTTGCAGATCCTCTGGGATTGGAGAGAGTAACAGACAGAGACACACACACTGACCAAGGGAGAGGGTTTGTGAGAAGGATATTTCGATGCAGAGATGGTAAGTAAAACATTGTCTGATTCTGAAATCTAATCAAGAAGTTTGGGGTGGTTTATATCAAGAATAACAGGTACCTGGGAGTGAGTTACCGACTGGAATCTCATCAACGGGTTTGAGGTGGTTTATATCGGATATAACAGGTACCTGGGAGTGAGTTACCGACTGGAATCTAATGAAGGGGTTTGAGGTGGTTTATATCTGGTAGAACAGGTACCTCGCAGTGAGTTTCAGACTGAAATTTAGCATGGCCAATCCACCCTAACATCACATTTTTGGATTGTGGGAGGGAAGTGAAGCCTTTTCTGCAAACACCTGCAGTTTGTGTCTGTTTGATGTTTAAACTTCCTGCACAATTCCCATGTGTCAGGAGGTCTGCGCTGGTGAATGCACCCTTCTTTGGCGATGTCACAACAACATCTCTCACCATGAGTCAGATGCCTGACCATCCAGGGACCCGGAAATTCAGGCCAGTGCAATTCTGAGCGAATCCAGCTCCTCTTTTACTGAGAAAGCAGTGTGGTGGCTGGATTGCTGTGCAGACTGATGCCAACAACACCGTTTCAATCCCTGTCCCAACTGTGCCAGTTTAGGCAGGTCTGACTCCCAGTCTTGACCCAGACACTGATGTGGGGTGGGGCTAATTATTTCTGATTGTTTTCCCTCGCTCAGATAGAGAGACAGCTATGGTCCATTCAAGGGGCAACACCTCCTTCCTTGTTAACCAACAAACCCCCCGTTTCATTTGACAATATGAGTGCAAACAAAAATGAAAAGAACAAATTAAAAAATTATTGTAAACCATTTGAGGAAAGGTCAAAATTTCATCAAAGTATGAACAACTGATTGATATTCGTGATCATTGATGCTTTATTAAGAGACTGGAAGAACAAGTTGAAGCAAGAAAAGCAACGTTCAGACTGACATTAACAGAACGACATTTGCTGTGGAGATTTTGAATTAAACTCTTCAGATACAACAGGGACAGGTGGGACTTGAACTGAGCTGCTTTCCCTGAGTCTATCCATTTCAGTATCTGTGGACATTTCACCGCACAGCTGAGGCACTCGTGCCCACTCCCTGGTATGTCAATGTGAACAGGGTTCACCTGCCCACTATCACAGTGATGTCACCCAGCCCCTGCAGGTCTGCCCATCTCATTATGGCTTTAAGTTGCTACAAGCCGGTTTATAAGGCATAACAGTATTACTGAAGGTTCTGCCATCCAGATCAATACACAGTCGAAGCCAGAATACACCTCATCACCCTTATAGATTGCATTCATACATGAAGAATATAATTGCTAGATTAAGACAGTTGCACAGCCAATTAAAAGTTAGAAACCAATACAGCTTTGTATTGCTCCTTCCAAGAGTCTAGCTGTCCCAACCCAGCAATGGTTACTGGCTGGAACACATTCAGCTGCAACCCTGTCACCTCTTCAATTTGACATGGTACTGGGTTAACACCTCAGGTGCTCCAGTTTCCTCCTACATACCAAAGATATGAAAACTGGGTGGATTGACCATGCTAAATAAGTGAGCACCTGTTTGAAACCGAGGTGGGAAAACATTTTTTCTCTCAGAGAGTGACAGTCTTTGGAATTCCCTTCCTCAACAGGCAGTGGATGCAGAATCTTCAAATATTTTTAAGGCAAAAGTAGATTGATTCTTAATGACCAAGAGTGGGTGGGATTATTGGGGAAGGTGCAGGAATGTAGAGTTGATGTTAAAATCAGATCCGCTGTGATCTTCGTGGAAGGCAGAACAAACGTGAAGGGCCATGTGGCCTACATTTGTTCCTTCTTTGGATGTTCTTCCTGATGTGCGATTCTCTGTCAGGAATGTGTCGATCTGTAAATCAGCTCTTGAATATCTCAGAGCCTGAATGGTAAATTCTCTATTCATTATCTGACACAAAACATCCCACTTGGGATTTTTCATTGGCAATACCTGTGTTTATCACCCATTCCTAATTTGATGAAGGGCTGTTAAAAATCAACCACATTGTTGTGGGACTGTAAATGTGAGGTGTTGCATTTTGCTGAGGCCAATCAGTGCAGGAGCTATGCACTTAATGATAGGGCCCTGCCAGTGTTGCTGAAAGAGAGACCTTGGGGTACAAGGTCATAGTTCATTGAAGGTGGAGTCGCAGGTAGACAGGGCGGTGAAGAAGGTGTTTGAAAGGTCAGTGCATTGAGTATAGGAGTTGTGATGTCATACTCTGACAGTACAGGACATTGCTTTGGCCATTTTTATAATACTGCCATTAATCTAGTGTCCCTGCTTTCAGAAAGATGTCATTACACTTGAAAGTATGCAGAAAATACTCACAAGGATGTTGCCAGGGCTGGAGGCTTTGAGCTACAGGGAGAGGCTGAACAGGCTGGGGCTGCTTTCTTTGGAGCATCGGAGGCTGAGGGGTGATGTTAAAGTTTATAAAATCATGTAGTACATGAACAGGGTGAAGATCCGAGATCTTTTTCCCAGGTTAGGGGAGTCCAAAACTAGATGGCAAGGCGAGAGGGGAAAGATTTGAAAGGGACTCAAGGGGTAGCTTTACCATGTGTGTGTAGAATGAGCTGCCAGAGGTGGGGTTGGAGGCTGGTGCAATTGGAGCATTTAAAAGGGTGGGTCCATGAAGAGGAAGGGTTTAGAGAGATATGGTCCCAATGCTGGGAAATGGGATTACATTAAATTAGGACATCTGGTCGGGATGGAAGAGTTGCAGCAAAGGATCTGTTTCCGTGCTGTCCAACTCCATGACTGTATGAATGGTCATGATTTGGAGATGCCGGTGTTGGACTGGGGTGTACACAGTTAAAAATCACACAACACCAGGTTATAATCCAACAGGTTTAATTGGAAGCACACTAGCTTTCGGAGTGACAATCACTTGATGAAGGAGCGTAGCTCCGAAAGCTAATGTGCTTCCAATTAAACCTGTTGGACTATAACCTGGTGTTGTGTGATTTTTAACTGTATGAATGGTGGTATGGTTCCAAGTCAGTGTGTTGAGTGTCTTGGAGTTGAGCTGATAGCTTAGTGAATGCCAATTCTTTTGCTTCCCCTGACTGTCTCGGTCATGGGTTGGGAAGGTTTTTCCACAGGACTCTTACTTTGGTACTGCATTGCATCTTGTCCCAGTGCCGTTGCAGACATGTTAGATGGGTCCATGACCATTGTAACATCCTGTGCCTTCAGTCATTCCTTGATGTCACATGGACTGAATCGAATTGGCTAATGGCTGATGCTCATGATGCTGTGAATCTCATGGGGGAGACCGAGATGGATCACCCACTTGGCACTTCTGGCTGAAGATATTGCAGATGCTTCAGCCTCATCTTTTGGACCTGATGGGTTGGGATCCTCCAGTCAGTGAGGTTGGAGTTAATGACGTCCTCCAATCAATGATTTAATTGCCCACCATCAGTCACAATGGAATGTGGAACGACTGTGAAGGATTAATTAACCCTGCCTATTGCGTGTTGATCTCCTACCGTTGAGCAACCCTGTGTTGTGACATTAGTAAAGTAACTCCTTGTTTGGGGAATGTTTGGTGTTATTCCATGGTAGCCCTCCTACACTGCTCATTTGACCAGATTTGATAACACCAACACAGTCAGTTTTTCTATCACGCGATGGTTCCATTAGGCATACTGCCAAGAAATGGTGGTTCGGAATTGATAAGAGTTTGATGCATCATCAATAAACATGTGTAATGTTTGTATTAATATCGAATTCGCTCCACAGTTTCAAGATAGGATCATCAAAACTTGAAAAAAACACAATAAGCATTGCAGAAACTCAGCAGGTCTGGCAGCATGTGTGGCGAGAGAAACACCATTAACATTGAGTCTAATGTGACTCATCTTCACAACATCAAAAACTGACCAATTTGACAAACCTTTGAAGTTTACAAGGGATTTGGTGTTCCACAGTGTCACTCCCGTCTGAAGGGAGCTGTAGCGTGGGGAAGGGCTTCACCAAGAAACCCGTGCGATCTGTCTTGACAACATCTCCTACCTGAGGCATTGTGGGAGTTGTTTCTTCATGTGATTTATCTGTTAGTTGTGTTTGCCTTGGGTGTCTTAAAATGCATAAAAGTGGGTAAACCCCCACGACCTGATCAGATGGGCTCGAGAACTCTGTGGGAAGGCAAGGAATTGAACCCAGGTCCCTGGTGCTGGGAACCAGCAATGCCAACCGCTGAGCCACCGTGCCGCCATTTGGATGTAGTTGTGATTGCACCAGATGGGGTACAGAGGAGATTGCCCAGGATGTTGGCTGGCATGGAACAGTTCAGCGAGGACAAGAGGCTGGCTCAGTTTGGGCTGTTTTCTTTGGAGCAGGGAGGATTGAGGGGGGGACCTGATAGAGGTGTATAAGAGTATGAGGGACACGGACAGCCTGGATACAAAGCAATAGTTCCCTTCATCACAGGGCCAATAACAGGGGTGGTGGTGGTGGGGGGCCTCATTTTAAGGAAAATGGCAGGGGTGTTCGAGGGGATTTAGAACATTTTCACCCAGAGGGTAGAGAGAATCTGGAATGTACTACCAGAGAGGGTATTGATTTCATAATCTTTAAAAAGCACTTGGAGGAGCCATTGAAATGTCAAGGCTCTGGGTCTAATGCAGGGAAGAGGGGCTGGTGTACACAGTGGTGTTCTACTGGGAAGGCTGATGCCAAGTAGAGTCATAGAGTCAGAGAGATGTACACCTGCCAGTACCCAGCCCATATCCCTCCAAACCCTTCCTGTTCATATACCCATCCAGATGCCTTTTCAATGTTACAATTGTACCAGCCTCCACCACTTCCTCTGGCAGCTCATTCCACACACATACCACCCTCTGTGTGAAAAGGTTGCCCTTTAGGTCTCTTTTAAATCTTTCCCCTCTCAACCTAAACCGATGCTTCTCTAGTTCTGGACTCCTCCACCCCAGAGAAGAGACTTTGTCTATTTATCCTATCCATGCCCCTCATGATTATATAAACCTCTATCAGGCCACCCCTCAGCCTTCGATGCTCGATAGAAAACAGGCCGAGCCTATTCAGCCTCTCCTATAGCTCAAATCCCACATCCCTGGCAACATCTTTGTGAATCTTTTCTGAATCCTTGCAAGTTTCACAACATCCTTCTGATAGGAAGGTGACCAGAATTGCACGCAATATTCCAAAAGTGGCCTAACCAATGCCTGACGCAGAATACTCATTTAATATCTTCCCCCATCTGCTGCAGTTCCACACGTGGGCTCTCTTGCTGATCTTGATGGGACGCTGTTCTCTCCCTCGTTATCCTTTTATCCTTCATGTAGTCATAATATCTCTTTGGATTCTCCTTAACCCTGTTTGCCACAGCTATCTCATGTCCCCTTTTTGCCCTCCTGATTTCCCTCTTAAGTGTGCTCCTACTGCCTTTATACTCTTTTACAATTGACTCAATCTCTGCTGTCGACCCTGGACACGTTTCCTTCTTTTTCTATACCAAAGCCTCAATTTCTCTCATCACCCATCATTCCCTACACCTAAATCTAAAAAATGAGTTAACAGAGATGGATTTATACAGGTTTTGATCAAAGTACAACATAATTCTGCAAATGCAAATTCACCCCACATACGTATATGTATGTATGTGTGTGTGTGTCTGGTGTGGGAGTTTGTGAATGTCTGTGAGAGAGAGTGTATATGTGTGTGTGTGAATGTAAAGGCTCTAAGTCTGTTACAGGGTGCATGTGTGAGTTTGGGAGTGTGTGTGCCTGCAGTTGTGTGTGTGAGTGTCGGTGTGTAGGTGTGTCTGTATATGTATAGGAGTGCCTGTGTGTGTGTGTGTGTGTATAGGTGCGTTTGTATGTGAGTGTAGGAATGTCTGTGTGTGTGCGTGTGTGTATTGGAGTGTCTGTGTGTGTATAGGACTGCGTCTGTGTGTGTGTCTGTGTTTGTGTATATATACGAGTGTCTGTGTGTGTATAGGTGTGTCTGTCTGTGCGTGTATGTGTGTACGACTGTCTGTGTTTGTATAGGTGTGTGTACACGACTGCCTGGGTGTGTGCGTGTATATATACCAGTGTCTGTGTGTGTCTCAGTTTACGTATGTGTGTTTGTGTGTGTGTGTGTATAAATGTGTGTGTGTGTGTGTGTGTGTGTGTGTGTGTGTGTGTGTGCGTGTGTGTGTATACTGTGCCATGGTGGTCACCCGGAGTGTGACATGAACCCAAGGTCCCAGTTGAGGCCCACCCCATGGGAACAGAACTTACCTATTGACCACTTTTCGCTGCTGCCTGTCCCAAAGTCCAACTTCAAGGATGGTCACCCGAAGGTCCAAGGTCAAATGTCCTGGACACTGAAGTGTTCCTCAACTGGGAGGGAACCCTCCTGTCTGTTGATTGTTGTGCGGTGCCCATTCATCCATTGCCGTAGACTCTGCTCGGTCTCCCCAATGTACCATGCCTCAGGACATCCCTGCCTGCAGTGTATAAGATAGACAACGTTGGCTGAGTCACATGTGTACCGTAATGATCTCCTCAGGAGATAGACACGTGCTGCAACCAACAGGGTACCCTTCGTTGTCCAGTACTTCCCAGGAACCGAGAAACTACACCATGTTCTTCGCGACCTGCAACACATTATCAATGAGGATGAGCGCCTCACCAAGACCTTCCCCACACCTCCACTCCTCACCTTTAAACAACCGCCAAACCTCAAACAGATCATTGTTTGTAGCAAACTGCCCAGCTTTCAGGGCAACTCCATACCACCCTGTCACGGTCGGCGCTGCAAGACGTGTCAGAGTGTGGACATGGATACCATCATTACGCGTGGGACACCTCCCACTATGTACGCGGCAGGTACTCATGTGACTCAGCCAACGTTGTCTATCTTATACACTGCAGGCAGGGATGCCCCGAGGCATGGTACATTGGGGAGACCGAGCAGAGGCTACGGCAACGGATGAATGGACACCACAAAACAATCAACAGACAGGAGTGATCCCTCCCAGTTGGAGAACACGTCAGTGATCCACAACATTGACCTTGAACCTTCAGGTGAACATCCTCCAAGGCGGACTTGGGGACAGGCAGCAGCGAAAAGTGGCCAAGCAGAGCTGATAGCTAAGTTCGGTTCCCAAAGTGAGGGCCTCAACCGGGACCTTGGGTTCATGTCACACTACAGCTGACCACCATTGTACTATATACACACACACACACACACACACACACACACACACACTCTCACTCCTATGCACGTGCAGACACACCTACACACAGACATGCACACAGACACTTACACACACTCCTGCAGGCACACACACTCACGAACTCACACATGCACCCTCTCATAGACATAGACCCCTTTTGCACTCACACACATATGTATACTATCTCTCATAGACACTCAAAAGACCCCACCCCAGACACACACACGCACACACACAAACCCACATACAGATGTACACATATACGTTTGTGGGGTGAATTTGTACTTGCAGAGTTACATTGTACTTTGCTCAAAAACTGCATTAATCCATGTAAGACTCTGTTAACTCATTTCTTTGATTAGAATCAGTCGAAATATTATGGCACAGACAAAAGAACACAGGGGGCTAACACCTACAACATCTGATCTGGCCTGACACCAATTGTTACAGTTTACCTGAGAATGAAATTTTAAAAAGAGTTTTGTGATTTACATAAGAAACAAGTGAAACTATCATGGTCATTCGAACAGATGAGAGACTTAACAATCAAGATATTTTCCAATCTATAATGTCAGTTACATCACACTGTAATCTTTTGCTATAAATTCTGTGTTTACAATTGTGTACTCCACAACCACCTGATGAAGGAGCAGCGCTCAGAAAGCTAGTGCTTCCAAATAAACCTGTTGGACTATAACCTGGTGTTGTGTGAGTTGTAACTCAGTCTCAGAGTGATCTCTTTCCTCACTAATTCCCTGGATCCTCCCCAAAACTACTCGTTTCAACCCTCCTGAGCAGCTCTCACGAATCTCCCTGCTCCTACATTAGTCCCCTAGAAGACAAAATCTTTGAGATTAATTTATGAAGCAAAGTTTAATTAACTTATTACAAAGAAAATTTACTTGAGAAGACAGATGTCAGTGACTCTGTGTATCCCAAATCCCTTGTAAACCTCACAAGGCTGTCAAATTGGACAGTTTTTGATGTCGTGAAGATGTGCCACATTAGACTCAATGTTAACGGTGTTTCTCTCTCCACACGTGCTGCCAGACCTGCTGAGTTTCGGTAATGCTTATTGTGTTTGTTTCAAGTTTTGATGATTTTATCTTGAAACTGTGGAGAGATTTTGATATTAATATGAACATTACACATCTATATCACTGGTGCATAAAATTCTTAAAAATTCCTTACCACCATTTCTTCAGATTGTTTGTTCTTTTCGTCCAGAATTTCAATCAATTTTTTTTAACCTCAAATCCCTCAGGAGCCAATTGCAGGTCATTCTGTGATAATGTGTGTTTCATCAACGTGAATTTGCTGTAACACGATTGAAAAATTGGGGACACTTTTGACAATGTGAACTTTGAAAATGTGTGTTGGCTGCAACATGATTGGCCCCAACACGTTAAGTGCTGTTCCTGAAGCGTGATTTTACTGTAACATGGAGTTGCACATGAATGGAGTGCAAGTTTATAGCTTCTTGAAAGTGGAGTCACAGGTAGATAGGATAGTGAAGAAGGCGTTTGGTATGCTTTCCTTTATTGGTCACAGCATCAAGTGTAGGAGTTGGGAGGTCAGGTTGCGGCTGTACAGGACATTGGTTCGGCCACTTTTGGAATATTGTGTGCAATTCTGGTCTCCCTCCTATCGGAAGGATGTTGTGAATCTTGAAAGGGATCAGAATGGATTTACAGGGATGTTGTCAGGGTTGGATGATTTGAGCTATAGGGAGAGACTGAATAGGCTGGGGCTGTTTTCCCTGGAGCGTCAGAGGCGGGGGGAGACCTTATAGAGTTTTATAAAATCATGAGAGTCATGGATAGGATAAACAGACAAAGTCTTTTCCCTGTGGTGGGGGAGCTCGAAACTAGGGGGCACCGGTTCAGGATAAGTGGGGAAAGATTTAAAAGGGACCTAAGGGGCAACGTTTTTTGTGCAGAGTGTGGTGTGTGCATGGAATGAGCTGCCAGAGGAACAGATGGAAGCTGGTAAAATTACAACATTTAAAAGGCATCTTGATGGCTACATCAATAGGAAGGGTTTAGTGGGATAAGGGCCAGGCACTGGCAAATGGGACTAGGTTAGGTAGAATATCTGGTTGACATGGACGAGTTGGAGCGAAGGGTCTGATTCCGTGCTGTATATCTCTGTGACGAATGCAATCATCATGTTACAGAAGAACTGGTTGTGTTGGTGTTATCAAATCAGGTAAAATGTGAAGTGTAGGAGGGCTACCACAGAGAAATACCAAACATACTCAAAACTCGGAGTTAATTTACTAATGTCACAACAAAGGGTTGATCGACTGTGGGAATTCAACTTGCAATAGGCAGGGATAAATAATCCTACACAGCCATTCCACATTGGGTTGTGATGGGTGGGGGACAATTAAATCATTAATTGGGGGAGGTCCCACACTAGGGTCTCAGAGCCTGACTGTAGCCCCCTCCTGACACACACTGGGCTGGGAAGAGAGGGGGATATCTGCTGAGGATCTGTCGGGATTTTCCTACTGTATGTGTGGTTCCCAGAATCAAACTCTCTGTCTCTGTCCCTCACTGTCTCTCTCTCTCTCTCTCTCCCTCACTGTCTCTGTCTCTCCCTCTCCCTCACTGTCTCTGTTTCCCTCTCACTGTCTCTCTCTCTCCTTCGCTGTCTTTCTCTCTCTCTCTCTCGCTGTCTCTCTTTCCTTCACTGTCTCTCTCTCCGTCTTTCTCTCTAGCTCGCTGTCTCCCTCTCTCTCTTTTGCTGTCTCTCTCTCTCTCTCTTTCTCTTCTCTCTCTCTCTCACACACACTCTCTCTCTCTCGCTGTCTCACTCTCTCTCTCTCTCTCTGGTTCTGGCTCTGGGCTGATGATTCCTCGGGGCAGAAATGATTTGATTCCCTCTGTCTCTGCACCGTCCTGAATTTCAGCTCCTGGATCTAATCCCCTCCTCGGGGCGGGGGAACAGACTGAGAGGGAAAAAAGAATCGATTTGAAATAAAATACAGTAGCGACACCAAGAGCACAGCAAGATCCCACTGCTCTCTGCCTTCCCCAGTCTCCCACTTTACCCTGCGATACTGGGTCAGTTTAATTACTGCATCATTAATGCATTGCAGAACATCAAGCAACATCGAAATACAAAGAAATCACTAAAGAGCAATTGACCCGAGGCTAGAAACACACAGCAAGATCCCACAAGCAGCAGTGTGAGCACAGATAGATCATCTGTGTTCCTGACCCTGGTTAAGGGTTCGATCCTGTCTCCATGATGACAGAAGGACCAATCCTACTGTTTGACAAATCCCAAACATTACCTCCGTCTTCTCCGTTCCTCTCTCCCTCTCTCTATTCCCCCGCTCTCTCTGTTTCCCCTCTCTCTGTTCCCCCCAACTCTCTATCTTCCACCTCCCCGTTGTCCCCTCTCCCTCTGTTCCCCCCAATTCCCCCCCTCTCTCTCTCTCCCTCTCTCTCTCTGCTTCCCCTCTCTCTCTCTGTTCCCCCCCACCTCCTCTCTCTCTGTTCCACCACCTCCCCGTTGTCCCCTCACTCTCGGTTCCCGCTCTCTCTGTTTCCCCCCCCCTCTCTCTATTCCCCCCCTCTCTATTCCCCCTCTGGCTCTGTTCCCCCCTGTTTCTGTGTTCCTCGCTCTCTCTGTTCCCCCTCTCTGTTCCCCCACTGGCACTCTGTCCATCTCTGATAACTCTCTCTGATTTAATCCTGCACACTGTAATCTTTATTCCTCCACACCCCTCCCCCCCGCCCTCTCCCCACTTTAAATAATGACGGGGTTAAAACAAGGGCTGCAGATGCTGGAAACCAGAGTCCAGATTAGAGTGGTGCTGGAAAAGCACAGCAGGTCAGGCAGACTCCGAGGAGCAGGAAAGTCAATGTTTAGGGCAAAAGCCCTTCGTCAGGAATAGAGGCAGAGTGCCTGCAGGGTGGAGAGATAAATGAGAGGAGGGTGGGGGTGGGGAGAAAGTAGCATAGAGTACAATGGGTGAATGGGGATGGGGATGGAGGTGATAGGTCAGGGAGGAGGGTGGAGCAGATAGGTGGGAAGGGAGATAGGCAGGTAGGACAGGTCATGGGGACAGTGCTGAGCTGGAAGTTTGGAACTGGGGTGAGGTGGGGGAGGGGTAATGAGGAAACTGGTGAAGTCCACATTGATGCCCTGGGGTTGAAGTGTTCTGAGGCGGAAGATGAGGTGTTCTTCCTCCAGGTGTTGGGTGGTGAGGGAACGGTGGTGAAGGAGGCCCAGGACCTCCATGTTCTTGGCTGAGTGGGAGGGGGAGGTGAATATAAAAGCACCGTTGTGCTACTGAGATGTGGGCGGCACGGTGGCACAGTGGTTAGCACTGCTGGCTGACAGCGCCAGAGACCCGGGTTCAATTCCCGCCTGAGGGGACTGACTGTGTGGAGTTTGCACGTTCTCCCCGTGTCTGCGTGGGTTTCCTCCGGGTGCTCCGGTTTCCTCCCACAGATGTGCAGATACGGCTGAGGTGGAAGAATTGGAATACGGGATGGCATTTTTGCAGGAGGTAGGGTGGGAAGAGGTATAAGCCAGGCAGCTGTGGGAGTCGGTGGGTTTGTAAAAAATGTCGGTGTCAAGCCATTCCTGATGATTCCTGATGAAGGGCTTATGCCCGAAACGTCGAATTTCCTGTTCCTTGGATGCTGCCTGACCTGCTGCGCTTTTCCAGCAACACATTTTCAGCTATCACCTCCATCCCCACCCCCACTCACCTATTGTACTCTATGCTACTTTCTCCCCACCCCCACCCTCCTCTCATTTATCTCTCCACCCTGCAGGCACTCTGCCTCTATTCCTGATGAAGGGCTTTTGCCTGAAACGTTGACTTTCCTGCTCCTCAGATGCTGCCTGAACTGCTGTGCTTTTCCAGCACCACTCTAATTATTAAATAGTGACAGCTCATTTTGTTGTGTGTGGGTCAGTTTTATTTGTTTGAAAACTCTACAAAAGAAACCTGGAGAGACAGACAGAGACCCCCCTCCCAGATACACAGTGAATTGAATTGAAATGGCCATCCTGTATGTATTTCTGTGATTATCACATTTTATCCCCCTGGCCTATACACCTCTCACATCACTCTGACATTAGAACGGGTCTTTGGAGAGAGTTTCCCATTGAAGGTTTCAATTCCCTCCTCAGGGAATCCTGCCTCCCAGATCCTGGGGATTAACCTGTTTGTGTCACAATCCCGAGTCCTCGGTTACTTTAACCCCAGGCTTCAAACCCGTTTTAAACCATGAACCTTCCACTGGGACAGTCAGCTCTCTCCCTCTCTCTCACCCTCTCACTCACTCCTCCCCACCCTCCCTCTCTCGTTCTCCCTCTCTCTGCCCCTATCTACGTTTCCATCTCTGCTCAGCTTTCTCCAGCTCTCGAGAATTGATCTATGTCTCTCCCACACCCCCTCTGTCCTCTCTCCACCCCAACCCCCACCCGTCCCTTCTCCCCCCCTCCCATGCTCTCCATTCCCCTCCGTTCTGACAGAAATGCCCTCTCCTCTCCTCCCTCCCTCCCTCACATTTAAAGTGGGTTCCCATCTCCTTTTCCTGCAGCCATTAACCAGGTCAATACCACATTCTGAGGGGAGGGGAGGAGAGGATGGGTGGGGGGTGGGGTGAGTGAGGTCTGTCTTGGGGGAAAGGGGGAAGATACACCCCCTCCCACTGTCAGACCATCAGCAAACAGAGCCCGGGCTCTGTCCACAGGCTGCTCTGATGTGTAAGGGGTGACCCACAGGCAGAGGGGTGCACAGCAAGATCCCACAGGCAGCTGGGTGTGGCACCCCGGGGTATTTCACCTTCTTTGTCCCACGTCAGAACACTCCACCACATCCCCAGGAACAACCCCTCCATAAGCACGTTACCCTCCCCCATGTACTTCTCACACAGCAAGGTCCCAATAGTGCCAGCAATTTCACAATTCAGTTTGTGACTGCGGGTCTCCCTGACTCGCTCTCCCGGCCCGTCTCTCTCCTGGTCCTGTCTCACTCTGTGTCACCACATCCCCCTTCTCTGTGTCACCATCTCCCCCTCTCTCTCTGTGTCACCATCTCCCCCTCTCTCTCTCTGTGTAACTATCTCCCCCTCTCCCCTCTCTCTCTCTCTCTGTGTCACCATCTCCCCTCTCTCTCTCTGTGTCACCGTCTCCCCCTCTCTCTGTGTCACCATCTTCCCCCTTCTCTCTCTCTCTGTCACCATCTCTGTCTCTCTCTGTGTCGCCTTCTCCCTCTGTCTTTCTGTGACACCATCTCCCTTTCTCTCTCTATGTCACCATCTCCCCCTCTCTCTCTGTGACAACATCTCTCTCTCTCTCTGTGTCACCATCTCTCCCTCTCCTTCTCTCTGTCACCTTCTCCTTTTGTCTCTCTCTGTGTCACCATCTCACCCCTCTCTCTTTGTGTTACCATCTGCCCCCTCTGTGTCACCATCTCTTCCTCTCTTTCTGTCACTATTTCCCCCTCTCTCTCTCTCTGTCACCATCTCTCCATCTCTCTCTTTGTGTGTTTATCTCCACCTCTTTCTCTCTGTCACCATCTCCTCCCCCTCTGTGTCGCTATCTCACCCTCCCCCCCCTCCCTGTGTCACCATTTCCCCGCCACCTCACACTCTCTCTCTGTTGCCATCTTTCCCTCCCCCTCCATCTCTGTTGCCATCTCCCTCAATCACACACTGAGGACACTGCAAAACTGCTCCATTCCCTCGAACCCAGTTTGAGATGACACTGAAGGCATGGAATGTGATTTATAAATGTCCATCCCTCAGTTACTTTGTGGGGTTGCAGTGTCAGGCTGTGATTTGGGTTAAATCCAGGCCAGGCCTCTTCCCCCAAGGACATTGGGTGACCATTTTGCTCTTTATGACAAACAGAGAAAGCCCTCAGCCCTCACAGGCCTATTTCACTGGAATTCTGTGCTTCATATTCATTGGCCAACAACAGGAAGGAGGTCTCTCTCTGTGAGTGTTTTACTGAGATGACATCAGCAATCCTGTGGACCACTTTCATCCTCAGACACCTTCCCAACGACAGTAAACAGCACCTGCTTGGATCCTCCGAAAGTCTACTGCTCTTTCCTGAATACTCCATTGGCAATTTGTGTATCATCAGAGCTGAAAATATGTTGCTGGAAAAGCGCAGCAGGTCAGGCAGCATCCAAGGAACAGGAAATTCGACGTTTCGACGATGAAGGGCTTATGCCCGAAACGTTGAATTTCCTGTTCCTTGGATGCTGCCTGACCTGCTGCGCTTTTCCAGCAACACATTTTCAGCTCTGATCTCCAGCATCTGCAGACCTCACTTTCTCCTATCATCTGCACATTCCAATGATATGTCCTGTTTAATGGGGGGAGATACAGAGTAAAGCTGTCTCGACACTGTCTGCATTAATGACTCCCAGAACAGGTACAGCATGGGGAGAGCTCTCTATGATGGTGCAGTCAAATAGCCGAAGGATAGGTATTCCCCAAGCAGAGGCTCAGAGTAAGCTAAGTTTAAACTGTCTCCATCACACACCCCCACACACAGATACAAAGACACAGTCCTGAACTCTCAACTGTGGTACAACAGGTTCAGTCCATCACTGACTCTACATTCTCTACTCTACACTTCCACTAATTCAACACCAAGTTCTTTGTTTGATTCTCTCTGTTCTGTTGTCATTCTCTGCTGGATTCCTGGTTCTGAGCATCCTAATGAACAGATGTTCTAATTCCACCGGCCATGTCCTGCTCCTAAACACAGCCTCTGATTTCATTCTGGTGTGTGATGCAGGAGCCCCACACTGTCAGGGAAGGTGAATCTCTCACGTACTAACTCTCTTTCTATCTCTGTCTCACGCACAATCTCACTGTTTTTCTCACTCTCATGTAAAATCTCACAATTTCTTTCTCCTTCCCATGTACGATATCACCACCTCCCTCTCTCTCTCAGCACGTCTCATACATAATCGAGTCATTGAGTGTACAGCACGGAAACAGACCCTTCGGTCCAACCCGGGCATGCTGACCAGATGTCCCATCCCAATCTAGTCCCACCTGCCAGCACCTGGCCCAAATTCCTCCAAATTCTTCCTATTTTTATATCCGTCCAAATGCCTCTTCAGTGTTGCAATTGTACCAGCCTCCACCACTTCCTCTGGCATTCATTCCATTCACGTGCCACCCTCTGTCTGAAAATGTTGCCCCTTAGGTCTCTTTTATATCTTTCCCCTCTCACCTATGCCCTCTAGTTTTGGACTCCACCACACGGGGGAAAATACTCTTTCTGTTCATCTTATCCATGCTCCTCATGATTTTATAAACCTCTATAAGGTCCCTCCTCCAGCCTCCAACGCTCCAGAGAAAACAGCCCCAGCCAATTCACCCTTTTCCCATAGCTCAAATCCTCCAACCCTGGCAACATCCTTGTAAATCTTTTCAAGTTTCACAACATCTTTCCAATAGGGAAGAGACTAGAATTGCACGCAATATTCCAACAGTGGCCTAACCTGTACAGCCGCAACATGACCTCCCAACTCCTGTACTCAATACTCTGACCAATAAAAGAAAGCGTACCAAACGCCTTCTTCACTATCCTATTTACCTGCGACTCCACTTTCCATGAGCTATGAACCTGCAGTCCAAGGTCTCTTTGTTCAGCAGCACATTCTAGAACTTTACCATTAAGTGTATAAGTCCTGCTAAGATTTGCTTTCCCAAAATGCAGCACCTCGCATTTAACTGAATTAAACACCATCTGCCACTTCTCAGCCCATTGGCCCATCTGGTCAAGATCCTGTTGTAATCTGAGGCAACCCTCTTCACTGTCCACTACACCTCCAATTTTGGTGTCATCTGCAAACTTACTAACTGTACCTCTTATGCTCGCATCCAAGTCATTTATTTAAATGACAAAAAGTAGAGGACCCAGCACCGATCCTTGTGGCACTCCATGGTCACAGGCCTCCAGTCTGAAAAACAACCCTCCACCACCACGCTCTTTCTTCTACCTTTGAGCCAATTCTGTCTCCAAATGGCTAGTTCTCCCTGTATTCCATGAGATCTAACCTTGCTAATCAGTCTCCCATGGGGAACCTTGTCGAATGCCTTACTGAAATCCATACAGATCACATCCACCGCACTGCCCTCATCAAGCCTCTTTGCTACTTCTTCAAAAAACACAAGTTTGTGAGACATGATTTCCCACACACCAATCCATGTTGACGATCTTAATCAGTCCTTGCCTTTCCAAATACATGTACATCCTGTCCCTCAGGATTCCCTCCAACAACTTTCCCACCACCGAGGTCAGGCTCACTGGTCTGCAGTTCATTGGCTTGTCCTTGCCATCCTTCTTAAACAGTGGCACCACGTTTGCCAACCTCCAGTCTTCTTGCACCTCTCCTGTGTATATCAATGATACAAATATCTCAGCAAGAGGCCCAGCAATCACTCCTCTGGCTTCCCAGAGAGTTCTTGGGTACACCTGATCAGGTCCTGGGGATTTATCCACCTTTACCCGTTTCAAGACATCCAGCACTTTCTCCTCTGTCATCTGGACATTTTGCAAGATGTCACCATCTATTTCCCTACATTCTATGTCTTCCATATCCTTTTCCACAGAAAACACTGATGCAAAATTCTCATTTAGTATCTCCCCCATTTTCGGCGTCTCCACTCAAAGGCCACCTTGCTGATCTTTGAGGGGCCCTATTCTCTCCCGAGTTACCCTTTTATCCTTAATGTATTTGTAAAAACCCTTTGGATTCTCCTCAATTCTATTTGCCAAAGCTATCTCATGTCCCCTTTTTGCCCTCCTGACCTCCCTCTTCAGTATACTCCTACTGCCTTTATACTCTTCTAAGGATTCACTTGATCTATCCTGTCTGTACCTGACATATGCTTCCTTCTTTTTCTGAACAAAACCCTAAATTTCTTTAGTCATCCACATCCTGCTGGCCCCTCTCTCCCGTGAGAGCATTCTACGCGTTCTCTGAGACATCCTTGATCCTGGACACAGGGAAGCAACACACCATTTGCTTTCTCGCTGTTGGCCACAGAAATGTCTGTCTGTACTTCGGACTACAGAATCCCCTAACATAATTGATCTCTTGGAACCCGACGTAACCCTCATTGCATTAGAGCCAGTCTCAATACCAGAAACTTGGCTGTTTGTGCTACGTTCCCCTGAGAATCCATCACCCACTACATTTTCCAACCAGCAAACCTGTTTGAAATGGATATATCCACAAAAGACTCCTGAACTAGGTGCCTACCTCTCTTACCTTTCCTGCAGTTAACCCATCTATGTGACTGTATCTGAGACTTTCCCCCCTTCCTAGAACTGCCATCCATCATATACTGTTGCTGTTGCAAATTCCTCATTTTCAGACATTCAGACCCAGGCAGGTTTTGTCCCTGAGGGAGGGCAGGTTCAGATCTGCAGGAAGAATAGAAAAAGCAGAACGCTTCTGTCTAATGTGGTGGGAATATCTGCAATTAATGTCTCGGGGGTTCAGCTGATCTTGTACACATATGTCAGAGAGTTAACCCAATGATAGTGTCAGGAAATAGGAGGACAAACATTATTTCAATGTAAGGGGACTAACAGGGAAGGTGGATGAACGCAGGGCATGGTTAGGAACATGGGGCTGAGATATCATAACGATGACAGAGACATGGTTCAGGGATGGACAGGACTGGCAGCTTAATGTTCCCTGATACCAATCCAATAGGGCAGGACAGGAAGGTGGGGGGCAAGACAGGGGAGGGAATGGCATTGTTGATCAGGGATAATATCACGGCTGTACTTGGGGAGGATATTCCTGAGAATACATGGAATGAAGTTATTTGGGTGGAACTGAGAAATGAGAAATGGATGATCACCTTATTGGGATTGTATTATAGACTGCAGGAGAAAGTGATACTGGAGGTCAGAGTCGAGAGTGTGGTGCTGGAAAAGCACAGCAGGTCAGGCAGCATCCAAGGAGCAGGAGAATCGACGTTTCGGACGTTTCACTTTCCTGATGAATGGATTATGCCCGAAAAGGCAATTCTCCTGCCCTTCGGATGCTGACTGACCTGCTGAGCTTTTCCAGCACCACACTCATGTACTATACCCTTATTCAGCAGGAAATCGAAGTGTCAGTGGGGGAGCACTTTGGGGGCAGCGAACATAATTCTATAATTGTATTAGTTTTAAAACAACGATGGAAAAGGATAGGCTGGATCTAAAAGTTAAAGTTCTAAATGGGAGGAAGGCCAATTTTGAATTGGGGGAGGGGTGATTTGCAGATAAAGGGATGGTTGGAAAATGGGAAGCCTTTGAAAATGAGACGACAAGAGTCCAGGGAGAATATGTTGCTGTTAGCGGGAATGGTAAGGAAAGGCAAGGTATAGGGAAAGCTGGATGACGGGAGATATTGAGGTTTTAGTTAAGAAAGGAAACACATGTCAGGGATAGATAGCAGAAATCGAGTTAATCCTTGGAGGAGGGTAATGGCTGCAGGAGTATACTTAAGAGGGAAATCAGGAGGGCAAAAAGGAGACATGTGATAGATTTGGCAAATAGGGTTAAGGAGAATTCCCAAGGGATTGTATCAATGCATTAATGACAAAAGGGTAACTAGGGAGACAATAGGGCTCCTCAAAGATCAGCAGGGCAGCCTATGAGTGGTACTGCTGGAGATGGGGGTAGATATTAAATGAGTAATTTGCATCAGTGTTTACTGTGTTTTCAGAGTGGAGGCCTGTGACCAGTGGTGTGCCACAAGGATCAGTGCTGGGTCCACTGCTTTTTATCACTTATATAAATGGTTTGGGTGTGAATGCAGGAGGTATCGTTAGTAAGCTTGCAGATGACAGCAGAATTGGGGGTGTAGTAGACAGCAAAGAAGGTTAGCCCAGAGTACAGCAGGATCTTGATCAGAGGGGCCGATGGGTCAAGGAGTGGCAGGTGGAGTTTAATTTAGATCAATGTGAGGTGCTGCATTTGGAATGTGAAATCAAGGTGTTATACACTTAATGGTCAGGTCGAGGGGAGTGTTGCTGAACCAAGAGACCTTGGCATACAGCTTTATAGCTCCTGGAAAGTGGAGTCACAAGCAGATAGGATAGTGAAGAAGCATTTGGTATGCTGTCCATTATTGGTCAGAGTATTGAGTATAGGGGTTGGGAGGTCACGTTGCGGCTGTACAGGACAATGGTTCGACCACTTTGGAATATTGTGTGCAATTCTGGATGATGTCACAGAAATGTGAAGCACAGGCATTCCCCAAGCAGAGACGCAGAGTTCAACTCAGTTTAAACTGTCTCCATCAAATGTATCCCACATACAGACACAAACAAACTCTTGACTTTGTTCCAACAGGGTCGGTATATCACTGGCTCTGTATTCTCAACTGTAATCTCCCACAAATTCAGCACCGAGTTCTTTGTTTGATTCTCTCTGTTCTGCTGTCATTCTCTGATGGATTCCTGGATCTGAATGTCCTCATGAACAGACGTTCTAATTCCACGGGCCATGTCCTGCTCCTGAACACAGCGTCTGATTTCATTGCGGTGTGTGATACAGGAGTCCCTTGGGGACAGGGGGAGGTCAGTCTCTCTCATGTATAATCTCACTATCACTCTCTTGCACACAATCTCTCTTTCTCTATCTCTCTCTCTCTCTTTCCCCCTCTCCCATAAATGATCTTGCTTTCATTCTTGTGTCTAAATGAACCAAGGGACATGAGGGGGAGGATGGGATTAGAGAATTGCACTCGATGATCGCACTCACTCTCTCACACTCTCTCACAGTCTCTCCTGCACCTACTCTCACACATGCAAGTGACTCTGTGTGTGAGTGTGAATCTGTGTGTGCATGCATTTCTGGTGTCCTTCCTATCAGAAGGATGTTGTGAAACTTGCAAGGGTTCAGAATAGATGCACAAAGATGTTGCCAGGGTTGGAGGATTTGAGCTATAGCAGAGACTGAACAGGTGAAGGCTGTTCTCTCTTGAGTGACAGAGGCTGAGGGGTGACCTGATAGAGGTTTATAAAATCATGAGGGGCATGATAGGATAAATAGACAAAGTCTCTTCTCTGGGGTAGGGGAGTCCAGGACTCGAGGGCAAAGGTTTAGGGTGAGAGGGGAAAGATATGGAAAAGAAGCCTAAGTGGCAACCTTTTCACACAGAGGGGGGTATGTGTGTGGAATGAGCTGCCAGAGGAAGTGGTGGAGGCTGGTACAATTGTAAAATTTAAAAGACATCTGGATGGGTGTAGGAAAAGGAAGGGTTTGGAGGGATATGGGCCGGGTGCTGGCAGGTGTACATCTCTCTGATTCTATGACTCTACTTGGCATCAGCCTTCCCAGTAGAACACCACTGTGTACACCAGCCCCTCTTCCCTGCATTAGACCCAGAGCCTTGACATTTCAACTGCTCCTCCAAGTGATTTTTAAAGGATATGACATCGACTATCCTCTCAGGTAATACATTCCAGATCCCCAACACCCTCTGGGTGATAGTGCCCCTCAAATCCCCTCGAACCCTGCTGCCTTTCACCTTAAAGTGAGCCCCCCGCACTGTTAGTGACCCTGTGATTAAGGGCGACTGTTGCTTCGTATCCAGGCTGTCCGTGCCCCTCATACCCTTATACACCTCTATCAGGTCCCCCTCAATCCTCCCTGCTCCAAAGAAAACAGCCCAAACTTAGCCAGCCTCTCTTCATCGCTGAACTGTTTCAACCCAGCCAACATCCTGGGGAATCTCCTCTGTACCCCATCTGGTGCAATCTGGGGCCCAGCAATCACTTCCTGAGCTTCCTACAAATTTCAGGGGAACACCTCATCAGGTGCTGGGGATTTATCCACTTTTATGTGTTTCAAGACATCCAGCAGCTTCTCCTCTGTAATATGGACATTTTTCAACAAAACCCCACATTCCATATCTTCCATCTCCTTCTCCACAGTAAACACTGATGCAAAATACTCATTTAGTATCACTCCCATCTCCTGTGGCTCCACACAGGGGCAGACCTTTCTGATCTTTGAGAGGCCCTACTCCCCACCATCATTATTCTTTCATACTTAATGTATTTGTGACATCCCTTTGGAGGTTTTAACGTACAAAAATCGATCATTGTTCAGAGGAACAATTGGGACTCAGGGTCTGTTCTCAAAGGAGTTCAGAAGGATGGTGATGATCACATTGAAACCTACAGAATTCTGACAGGCCTGGATAAAATGGACGTGGTGGAGATATTTCCACGAGGAGTGGGGGCTAGGACCCGAGGGCACAGCCTGAGAGTGAAGGGGTAACCCTTTTGAACTGAGATGAGGAAGAATTTCTTCAGCCAGAGAGTGGTGTCTCTGTACAACTCACTGCTGCAGAAGGCTATGGAGGCCACGTCACTGAGTGTGTTTAAAATAGTGACAGATAGGTTCTCCATTAGTGCGGGGGACCATAGGTTAGGGTGGAGAAGACAGGAGAATGGAGTTGAGAACCATATCAGCCATGATCCAATGGGAAGCAGACTCGATGGGCCAACTCTGCTCCTGTATCTGATGGTCCAACATGACAGTGTGAACAACTCCAATCTCAATCATGAATCTGTGACATCAAAAGACATGATGGAGATATTAACAGCAAATATAAATGCAGTTGAATGTTTTTAGGATGAATTTCACCAAATCATAAAGAAGGACACATCAAACATCATGGAGCTGTCAGCTTCTGTAACTCGCCCAGTGATTGTGTCTGGATCTGTCATCACTGCTCGAGCAGTTGCAGCTTTGATTGCAGCCTATTTGTAATGTCAGCTGCTGCTGTCTGGTGTGTTGTCTCTGAGGTGATCTACATCATGAAATGTTGGCTCATGGTTTGGTCTATCTGTTACAGAGCAGAGGCTGACACCCCTCTGATAATAAAACTGAAACATCCAGAAAAGATCGTCTCGTAATCTAATAAAAATAAATGTGAAAGGTGATATAACATACTTCTCACCCCCAATCTGTTCCTATAGAATCCATAGAATCCCTACAGTGTGGAAACTGGCCCTTCGGCCCAACATGTCCACACCGACCTTCCGAAGACTAAGCCACCCAATCCCATTCCCTCACTACTGTACCCTAAACTGCACATCCCTGGGCACTGTGGGACAATTTAGCATGGCCAATTCATCCTAACCTACACATCCCTGTGCACTATGGGACAATTTAGCATGGCCAATTCACCCTAACCTGCACATCCCTGTGCACTATGGGACAATTTAGCATGGCCAATTCAACCTAACCTGCACATCCCTGTGCACGATGGGACAATTTAGCATGGCCAATCCGCCCTAACCTACACATCCCTGTGCACTATGGGACAATTTAGCATGGCCAGTTCACCCTAACCTGCATAACCCTGGACACTGTTGGATAATTTAGCATGGCCAACCCGCCTAACCTGCACATCCCTGACACTATGGGACAATTTAGCATGGCCAATCCACCCCAACCTGACACTATGGGATAATTTAGCATGGCCAATGCACCCTAAACGACACATCCCTGAACACTATGGGACAATATAGCATGGCCAATCGACCCAAACCCGCACTTCCCTGAACACGATGGGACAATTTAGGATGGCCAGTTCACCCCAATCTGCATATCCCTGACACTGTTGGACAATGTAGCATGGCCAATGCACATCTTTGGACTGTGGGAGGAATTCGGAGCACCCAGATGAAACCCACGCCGACACGGGGAGAATGCGTTAACTCCACGCAGACAGTCGCCTGAGGTGGAAATCGAACCCGAGTCCGTGGCGCTGTGAGGCAGCAGTGTTCCATATTACCATTTTAACAGACCACCTTTGTGACACACCTCACCCTGTCTCCTTCAAAAAATGATTACAGCCGTAAACATGGGATATGGGCCAAATGCTGGCAAATGGGATTCGATTAAATGATGATATCTGCTCGGTATGGAAGAGTTGCACCAAAGGATCTGTTTCCGTGCTGTCCAACTCTCTGACTGTGTGAATGGGGATATGGTTCCCAGTCAGTGTGTTGGAGTTGGGCTGGGAGCTTCTTATGTGCCGATTCTTTTGCTTCCCCTGAGCGTCCATGTCATGGGTTGGGGAGGGTTTTCTGCACCACTCTTGCTTTGGTACTGCATTGCATCTTGTCCCAGTGCTGTTGCAGGCATTTTAGATGGGTTCATGACCATTGTAACATCTTGTGCCTTCAGTCATTCCTTGATGTTACAGGGACTGAATCGAATTGGCTAATGGCTGATGTTCATGATGCTGGGAATCTCATGGGGGAGACCGAGATGGATCACCCACTTGGCTCTTCTGGCTGAAGGTGTTGTAGATGCTTCAGCCTGATCTTTTGGACCTGATGGGTTGGGATCCTCCAGGCAATGAGGTTGGAGGTGATTGACCTCCCCCAATTAATGATTTAATTGTCCACCATTAGTCACAACTGAATATTGAACACTGTGTAGAATTACTTAGCCCTGCCTACTGCAAGTTGATTTCCCACTGTTGAGCAACCCTTTGTTGTGACATTAGTAAATTAACTCCGAGTTTGAGTATGTTTGGTATTTCTCTGTGGTAGCCCTCCTACACTTCACATTTTACCTGATTTGATAATGTCAACAAAGCCAGTTCTTCTGTAACATGATGATTGCATTAGTCGTAAAGATGTACAGCACGGAATCAGACCCTTCACTCCAACTCATCCATGTTGACCAGATCTCTGAATCTAATGTAGTCCCATTTGCCAGTGCCTGGCCCTTATCACTCTAAACCCTTCCTATTGATGTACACATCCACATGCCTTTTAAATGCTGTAATTGTAGCAGCCTCCACCTCTTCCTTTAGCAGCTCATTCTATGCACACACCACTCTCTGCATAAAAAACGTTGCTCCTTAGGTCCCTTTTGAATCTTTCCCCTGTCCCCCTGAACCTGTGCCCTCTAGGTTTGAACACCCCCACCCCTGGGCAATGACTTCATCTGTTTATCCTGTCCATGACTCTCATGATTTTATAAAACTCTATAAGGTCACCTGCAGCCTCTGATGCTCCAGGGAAAACAGCCCCAGCGTATTCAGTCTCTCCCTATAGCTCAAATCATCCAACCCTGACAGCATCCCTGTAAATCTTTTCTGACTCCTTTCAAGATTCACAACATTCTTCCGATAGGAGGGAGACCAGAATTGCACACAATATTCCTAAAGTGGCCGAACCAATGTCCTGTACAGCCGCAACATGACCTCCCAACTCCTACACTTGATGCTGTGACCAATAAAGGAAAGCATACCAAGCGCATTCTTCACTATCCTGTCTCCCTGCGACTCCATTTTCAAGGAGCTATAAACTTGCACTCCATTCATGTGCAACTCCATGTTACAGTAAAATCACACTTCAGGAACAGCACTTAACGTGTTGGTGCCAATTATGTTGCAGCCAACACACATTTTAAAAGTTCACATTGTCAAAAGTGTCCCCAATTCTTCAATCGTGTTACAGCAAATTCATGTTGATGAAACATACGTTATAACAGAATGACCTGCAATTGTCTCCTGAGGGATTCAAGGTTAAAAAAAAATCAATTGGAATTCTGGACAAAAAGAACAAACAATCTGAAGAAATGGTGGTAAGGAATTGATAAGAGTTTTATGCACCAGTGATATAGATGTGTAATGTTCATATTAATATCAAAATCTCTCCACAGTTTCAAGATCAGATCATCAAAACTTGAAACAAACACAATGAGCATTACAGAAACTCAGCAGGTCTGGCAGCATGTGTGGAGAGAGAAACACTGTTAACATTGAGTCTAATGTGACTCATCTCACGACATCAAAAATGACCAATTTGACAACCTCGTGATGTTTACAAGGGATTTGGGATCCACAGTGTCACTAACATCTGTCTTCTCTAGTAAGTTTTCTTTGTAATAAGTTAATTAAACTTTGCTTAACAAAGTAATCTCAAAGATTTTGTCTTCTAGGAGACTAATGTAGGAGCAGGGAGATTTGTGAGAGCTGCTCAGGAGGGTTGAAACGAGTAGTTTAGGGGAGGATCCAGGGAATTAGTGAGGAAAGAGATCACTCTGAGACTGAGTTACAACTCACACAACACCAGGTTATAGTCCAATAGGTTTATTTGGAAACACTAGCTTTTGGAGCGCTGCTCCTTCATCAGGTGGTTGTGGAGTACACAATTGTAAACACAGAATTTATAGCAAAAGATTACAGTGTGATGTAACTGACATTATATATTGGAAAATATCTTGATTGTTAAGTCTCTCATCTGTTGGAATGACCATGATAGTTTCACTTGGTTCATATGTAAATCACAAAATTCTTTTTAAAAGTTACATTCTCAGGTTAACTGTAACAATTGGTGTCAGCCCCCTGTGTTCTGTTGTCTGTGCCACAATATTTAGACTGATTCTAATCTAAAAAATGAGTTAACAGAGCCTTACAAGTATTCATGCAGTTTTTGAGCAAAGTACAATGTAACTCTGCAAATACAAATTCACCCCACAAACGTATATGTGTATATGTGCATGTGTGTGTGTGTGTGTGTGTGTGTATAGATGTGTTTATATGTGTGAGTATAGGAGTGCGTGTGTGTGTGTGTGTGTGTATATAGACAACGCTGGTTGAGTCACATGAGTACCGTAATGACCTCCTTAGGAGTCAGACACGTGCTGCAACCGACAGGGTACCCTTCGTTATCCAGTACTTCCCAGGAACCGAAAAACTACACCATGTTCTTCGCGACCTGCAACACATTATCAATGAGGATGAGCACCTCACCAAGACCTTCCCCACACCTCCACTTCTCACCTTTAAATACCCACCAAACCTCAAACAGATCATTGTTCGTAGCGAACTGCCAAGCTGTCAGGACAACTCCATACAACCCTGTCACGGTCGGCGCTGCAAGACATGTCAGAGTGTGGACATGGATACCATCATTACGCGTTGGACACCTCCCACTATGTACGTGGCAGGTACTCATGTGACTCAGCCAACGTTGTTTATCTTATACACTGCAGGCAGGGATGTCCCGAGGCCTGGTACATTGGGGAGACCGAGCAGAGGCTACGGCAACAGGAATGGACCCCGCAAAACAATCAACAGACAGGAGTGTTCCCTCTTAGTTGGAGAACATTTGACCTCGGACCTTCGGGTGACAATCCTCCTAGGCGGACTTTGGGACAGGCAGCAGCGAAACGTGGTCGAGCAGATGTGAAAGCTAATTTCAGTTCCCATAGGGAGGCCCTCAACAGGGACCTTGGGTTCATGTCACATTGCAGGTGACCACCACACTATATACGCACACACACACACGTTTGTGGGGTGAATTTGTATTGCAGAGTTACATTGTACTTTGATCAAAACCTGGATGAATCCATCTCTGTTAACTCATTTTTTAGATTAGAATCAGTTGAAATATTACGGCACAGACAACAGAACACAGGAGGCTAACACCTACAACATCTTCTCTGGCCTGACATCAATTGTTACAGTTTACCTGAGGATGTAACTTTTAAAAAGAGTTTTGTGAATTACATATGAACCAAGTGAAACTATCATCATGGTCATTCCAACAGATGAGAGACTTAACAATCAAGCTATTTTCCAATGTATAATGTCAGTTACATCACACTGTAAACTTTTGCTATAAATTCTGTGTTTTACAATTGTGTACTCCACAACCACCTGATGAAGGAGCAGCGCTCCGAAAGCTAGTGCTTCCAATTAAACCTAATGGACTATAACCTGGTGTTGTGTGATTTTTAACTTTGTACACCCCAGTCCAACACCAGCATCTCCAAATCAATCTGAGACTGGTACAGTTGGGAAAGGAGTGAGACAAACAGTCAGGGCAGGCAGGACAAAAACAGAGAACAAGGTAGGATTGATAAATTAAACTGCATTTATTTCAATGCAAGAAGCCTAATTGGGAAGGCAGATGAATTGAGGGCATGGTTAGGGATATGGTACTGGGGCATCATAGCAATTACAGAGACGTGGCTCAGGGACAGACAGGACTGGCAGCTTAATGTTCCAGGATACAAATGCTGTAGGAAGGATACAAAAGGGGGTGGAGAGGAGGGGGAGCAGTGTTTCTGATAAGGGTGAACATTATGGCTGTACTGAGGGAGGATATTCCTGGGAATGCATCCAAGGAAATTATTTGGGTGGAACTGAGAAATAGGAAAGAGATGATGACCTTCTTGGGATTATATTCTCGAACACCCAAGAGGCAGTGAGAAATTGCAAAACAAATCTTTAAGGAGATCTCAGTTATGTGTAAGAAAAGTAGGATGGTAATTTCCAAACATAGACCTGGACTGCCATAGTTTTCAGGGTTTAGTGTACAAGAAAATGTTGTGATTCAGCATCTGGATGGACCTACAAGAGAAGCTAGAAAACGTGACCTCCTCTTGGAAATAAGGCAGGGCAGGTGACTGAGGTGTCAGTGGGGGAGTACTTCGGGGCCAGTGACTGTAAATCTGTTAGTTTTAAAATAAATTAGTGATGGAAAAGGATAGACCGCATCTAAAAGTTGAAGTTCAAATTGGATGAAGGCAAATTGAACGGTATTAGGTAAGAACATTCAAAAGTTGAGTGGGGACAGATGTTCAAAGGGAAAGGGAAGGTTGGAAAATGAGAAGCCTTCTGAAATGTGATTTTGAGAGTCCAGAGACAACATATTCCTGTTCGGGTGAGAGGCAAGGCTGGGAGGTGTAGGGAATGATGGGTGATGAGAGAAATCGAGGCTTTGGTATAGAAAAAGAAGGAAACGTGTCCAGGGTCGACAACAGAGATTGAGTCAATTGTAAAAGAGTATAAAGGCAGTAGGAGCATAATTAAGAGGGAAATCAGGAGGGCAAAAAGGGGACATGAGATAGCTGTGGCAAACAGGGTTAAGGAGAATCCAAAGAGATATTATGACTATATGAAGGACAAAAGGATAACAAGGAGAGAACAGCGTCCCATCAAGATCAGCAAGAGAGCCCACGTGTGGAACTGTAGGAGATGGGGGAAGATATTAAATGAGTATTCTGCATCAGACAGTGGTTAGGCCATTTTTGGAATATTGCTTGCAATTCTGGTCTCCTTCCTATCAGAAGGATGTTGTGAAACGTGCAAGGGTTCAGAAAAGATTCACAAAGATGTTGCCAGGGATGGAGGATTTGAGCTATAGGAGAGGCTGAATAGGCTCGGGCTGTTTTCTCTGGAGCATCGAAGGCTGAGGGGTGACCTGATCGAGGTTTATATAATCATGAGGGGCATAGATAGGATAAACAGACAATGTCTCTTCCCTGGGGTGGGGGAGTTCAGAACTAGAGAAGCATCGGTTTAGGGTGAGAGGGGAAAGATTTAAAAGAGACCTGAGGGCAACCTTTCCCACAGAGGGTAGTACGTGTGTGGAATGAGCTGCCAGAGGAAGTGGTAGAGGCTGGTACAATTGTAACATTTAAAAGGCATCTGGATGGGTATATGAACAGGAAGGGTTTGGAGGGATATGGGCCGGGTGCTGGCAGGTGGGACTAAATGGGGTGGGATATCTGGTCAGCATGGATGGGTTGGATCGAAGGGTCTGTTTCCGTGCTGTATACTCAATGACTCTATTATGTATGAGAGACGTGCTGAGAGAGAGGGAGATGGTGATATCGTACATGGGAAGGAGAAAGAAATTGTGAGATTTTACATGAGAGTGAGAAAAACAGTGAGATCGTGCATGAGACAGAGATAGAAAGAGAGTTAGTACGTGAGAGATTCACCTTCCCTGACAGTGTGGGGCTCCTGTATCACACACCAGAAAAATGAAATCAGACGCTGTGTTTAGGAGCAGGACATGGCCGGTGGAATTCGAACATCTGTTCATTAGGATGCTCAGAACCAGGAATCCAGCAGAGAATGACAACAGAACACAGAGAATCAAACAAAGAACTTGGTGTTGAATTAGTGGAAGTGTAGAGTAGAGAATGTGGAGTCAGTGATGGACTGAACTGTTGTACCACGGTTGAGAGTTCAGGACTGTGTCTTTGTATCTGTGTGTGGGGGTGTGTGATGGAGACAGTTTATTAGCTTACTCTGAGCCTCTGCTTGGGGAATGCCTATCCTTCGGCTATTTGACTGCAACATCATAGAGAGCTCTCCCATGCTGTACCTGTTCTGGGAGTCATTAATGCAGACAGTGTCGAGACAGCTTTACTCTGTATCTCCCCCCATTAAACAGGACATGTAGTTGGAATGTGCAGATGATAGGAGAAAGTGAGGACTGCAGATGTTGGAGTATCAGAGCTGAAAATGTGTTGCTGGAAAAGCGCAGCAGGTCAGGCAGCATCCAAGGAACAGGAAATTCGACGTTTCGGGCATAAGTCCTTCATCAGGAGGGCTTATGCCCGAAACATCGAATTTCCTGTTCCTTGGATGCTGCCTGACCTGCTGCGCTTTTCCAGCAACACATTTTCAGCATGTGCAGAGTATACACAAATTGCCAATGGAGTATTCAGGAAAGAGCAGTAGACTTTCAGAGGATCCAAGCAGGTGCTGTTTACTGTCGTTGGGAAGTTGTCTGAGGATGAAAGTGGTCCACAGGATTGCTGATGTCATCTCAGTAAAACACTCACAGAGAGACCTCCTTCCTGTTGTTGGCCAATGAATATGAAGCACAGAATTCCAGTGAAATAGGCCTGTGAGGGCTGAGGGCTTTCTCTGTTTGTCATAAAGAGCAAAATGGTCACCCAATGTCCTTGGGGAAGAGGCCTGGCCTGGATTTAACCCAAATCACAGCCTGACACTGCAACCCCACAAAGTAACTGAGGGATGGACATTTATAAATCACATTCCATGCCTTCAGTGTCATCTCAAACTGGGTTCGAGGGAATGGAGCAGTTTTGCAGTGTCCTCAGTGTGTGATTGAGGGAGATGGCAACAGAGATGGAGGGGGAGGGAAAGATGGCAACAGAGAGAGAGTGTGAGGTGGCGGGGGAAATGGTGACACAGGGAGGGGGGGGAGGGTGAGATAGCGACACAGAGGGGGAATGGAGGGGACAGAGGAAAGAGAGGGGGATTAACACACAAGAGAGAGATGAGGGGAGATGGTGGACAGAGAGAAAGAGAGGGAAATAGTGACAGAAAGAGAGGAAGAGATGGTGACACAGAGAGAGAGGCAGATGGAGAAGACACAAGAGAGAGAGGGGGGAGATGGTGACACAGAGAGAGAGGGAGAGATGGTGACACAGAGAAGGGGGATTTGGTGACACAGAGTGAGACAGGACCAGGAGAGAGACAGGCCGGGAGAGCGAGTCAGGGAGACCCCCATCACAAACTGAATTGTGAAATTGCTGGCACTATTGGGACCTTGCTGTGTGAGAAGTACATGGGGGAGGGTAACATGCTTATGGAGGGGGTGTTGCTGGGGATGGGGTGGAGTGTTCTGGCGTGGGACAAAGACGGTGAAATACCCCAAGGGGGCCACACCCAGCTGCCTGTGGGATCTTGCTGTGCACCCCTCTGCCTGTGGGTCACCCCTTACACATCAGAGCAGCCTGTGAACAAGAGCCGGGCTCTCTTTGCTGATGGTCTGACAGTGGGAGGGGGTGTATCATTTCCCACTTCCCCCAAGACAGACCTCACTCTTCCCCCACCCATCCTCTCCTCCCCCTCCCCTCAGAATGTGGTATTGACCTGGTTAATGGCTACAGGAAAAGGAGATGGGAACCCACTTTAAATGGGAGGGAGGGAGGGAGGAGAGGAGAGGGCATTTCTGTCAGAACGGAGGGGAATGGAGAGAGAGAGAGGTGGAGAGAGAAGGGACAGGTGGGGTTGGGGTGGAGAGAGGGCAGAGGGGGTGTGGGAGAGACATAGATCAATTCTCGAGAGCAGGAGAAAGCTGAGCAGAGATGGAAACGTAGATAGGGGCAGAGAGAGGGGGAGAGAGGGAGGGTGGGGAGGAGTGAGTGAGAGTGTGAGAGAGAGGGAGAGAGCTGACTGCCCCAGTGGAAGGTTCATGGTTTAAAACAGGTTTGAAGCCTGGGGTTAAAGTAACCGAGGACTCGGGATTGTGACACAAACAGGTTAATCCCCAGGATCTGGGAGGCAGGATTCCCTGAGGAGGGAATTGAAACCTTCAAATGGAAACTCTCTCCAAAGACCTGTTCTCATGTCAGAGTGATGTGAGAGGTGTATAGGCCAGGGGGATAAAATGTGATAATCACAGAAATACATACAGGATGGCCATTTCAATTCAATTCACTGTGTATCTGGGAGGGGGTCTCTGTCTGTCTCTCCAGGTTTCTTTTGTGGAGTTTTAAACAAATAAAAACTGACCCACACACAACAAAATGAGCTGTCACTATTTAATAATTAGAGTGGTGCTGGAAAAGCACAGCAGTTCAGGCAGCATCTGAGGAGCAGGAAAGTCAACGTTTCAGGCAAAAGCCCTTCATCAGGAATAGAGGCAGAGTGCCTGCAGGGTGGAGAGATAAATGAGAGGAGGGTGGGGGTGGGGAGAAAGTAGCATAGAGTGCAATAGGTGAGTGGGGGTGGGGATGGAGGTGATAGCTGAAAATGTGTTGCTGGAAAAGCGCAGCAGGTCAGGCAGCATCCAAGGAACAGGAAATTCGACATTTCGAGCATAAGCCCTTCATCAGGAATCATCAGGAATGGCTAATGCCCGAAATGTCGAATTTCCTGTTCCTTGGATGCTGCCTGACCTGCTGCGCTTTTCCAGCAACACATTTTCAACCTCTGATCTCCAGCATCTGCAGACCTCACTTTCTCCTCGATTGAGGTGATAGGTCAGGGAGGAGGCTGGTGCGGATAGGGAGATAGGCAGGTAGGACAGGTCATGGGGACAGTGCTGAGCTGGAAGTTTGGACCTGGGGTGAGGTGGGGGAGGGGTAAATGAGGAAACTGGTGAAGTCCACATTGATGCCCTGGGGTTGAAGTGTTCCGAGGCGGAAGATGAGGCGTTCACCTGGACCATCTCTGACCTCTCCATCTCCATTAATGACGACTGATTTGACACTGACATTTTATACAAACCCACCAACTCCCACAGCTCCCTGGATTATACCTCTCCCACCCTACCTCCTGCAAAAATGTCATCCCGTATTCCAATTCCTCCGCCTCTGCCGTATCAGCTCCCAGGAGGACCAGTTCCATCACAGAACACACCAGATGGCCTCCTTCTTCATCACCACAATTTCCCTTCCCACGTGGTTAATGATGCCCTTCAACGCATCTCATCCAAATCCTGCAGCCCGCCCTCAAACCCCACCCCCTCCAACCGTAACAAGGACAGACCCCCCTGGTGTTCACCTTCCACCCTACCAACCTTCGCATAAAGCACATCATCCAACGATATTTCCGCCACCTCCAAACAGACCCCACCACCAGGGATATATTTCCCTCCCCACCCCTTTCCGCCTTCCTCAAAGACCGTTCCCTCCGTGACTACCTGGTTAGGTCCACGCCCCCTACAACCCACCCTCCATCCTGGCACCTTCCCCTGTCACCGGAAGGAATTGCAAAACCTGCGCCCACACCTCCTCCCTCACCTCCACCCAAGGCCCTAAAGGAGCCTTCCACATCCATCAAAGTTTTACCTGCACATCCACCAATATCATTTATTGTATCCGTTGCTCCTGATGCAGTCTCCTCTACATTGGGAGACTGGATGCCACCTAGCTGAGCGCTTCAGGGAACATCTCTGGGACACCCACACCAATCAACCCCACCGCCATGTGGCCCAACATTTCCATAAGGCCATTAGACATAGGAGTGGAAGTAAGGCCATTCAGCCCATCGAGTCCACTCCGCCATTCAATCATGGCTGTTGGGCATTTCAACTCCACTTACCAGCATTCTGCCCGTAGCCCTTAATTCCTTGTGACATCAAGAATTTTATCAATCTCTGCCTTGAAGACATTTAGCGTCCCAGCCTCCAATGCACTCTGCGGCAATGAATTCCACAGGCCCACCACTCTCTGGCTGAAGAAATGTCTCCGCATTTCTGTTCTGAATTGACCCCCTCTAATTCTAAGGCTGTGTCCACGGGTCCTAGCCTCCTCGCTTAACGGAAACAATTTTCTAGCGTCCATCCTTTCCAAGCTATGTATATACTTGTACGTTTCTATAAATCCCCCTTAATCTTCTAAACTGCAATGAATACAATCCCAGGATTCTCAGCCATTCGTCGTATGTTAGATCTACCATTCCAGGGATCATCCGTGTGAATCTCTGCTGGACACGTTCCAGTGCCAGTGTGTCCTTCCTGAGGTGTGGGACCAAAACTGGACACAGTACTCCAAATGGGCCTAACCAGAGCTTTATAAAGTCTCAGTAGCACAACGGTGCTTTTATATTCACCTCCCCCTCCCACTCAGCCAAGAACATGGAGGTCCTGGGCCTCCGTCACCGCCGCTCCCTCACCACCCAACACCTGGAGGAAGAACGCCTCATCTTGGCCTCAGAACACTTCAATCCCAGGGCATCAATGTGGACTTCACACATTTTCCTCATTTCCCCTTCCCCCCACCTTACCCCAGTTCCAAATTTCCAGCTCAGCACCGTCCCCATGACCTGTCCTACCTGCCTATCTCCCTTCCCACCTATCTGCTCCACCCTCCTCCCTGACCTATCACTCCATCCCCAGCCCCATTCACCCATTGTACTCTTTGCTACCTTCCCCATCCTCCTCCCTGACCTATCACCTCCATCCCCACCCCCACTCACCTATTGTACTCTATGCTACTTTCTCCCCACCCCCACCCTCCTCTCATTTATTTCTCCACCCTGCAGGCACTCTGCCTCTATTCCTGATGAAGGGCTTTTGCCCTAAACATCGACTTTCCTGCTCCTCGGAGTCTGCCTGACCTGCTGTGCTTTTCCAGCACCACTCTAATCTGGACTCTGGTTTCCAGCATCTGCAGTCCTTGTTTTTACCCCGTCATTATTTAAAGTGGGGAGAGGGTGGGGTGGGGGGAGGTGAGGGAGGGAGGGAGGAATAAAGATTACAGTGTGCAGGATTAAATCAGAGAGAGTTATCAGAGATGGACAGAGTGCCAGTGGGGCAACAGAGAGGGGGAACAGAGAGAGCGGGGAACCGAGAGTGAGGGTACAACAGGGGGGGGGTGGAACAGAGAGGGGGGAACAGAGAGAGAGAGGGACAATGGAGGGCTGTGGAACAGAGAGAGAGGGGAAGCAGAGAGAGAGAGAGACAGGGAATGGGGGGAACAGAGGGAGAGGAACAGAGAGAGAGGGAGAGAGAGAAACGGAGAAGATGAGGGTATTGTTTGGGATTGTCAAACAGTAGGATTGGTCCTTCTGTCATCATGGAGATGGAGACGATCGACCCTTAACCAGGGTCAGGAACACAGATGATCTATCTGTGGTCACACTGCTGCTTGTGGATCTTGCTGTGCGTTTCTAGCCTCGGGCCAATTGCTCTTTAGTGATTTCTTTGTATTTCGCTGTTGCTTGATGTTCTGCAATGCATTAATGATGCAGTAATTAAACTGACCCAGTATCGCAGGGTAAAGTGGGAGACTGGGGAAGGCAGAGAGCAGTGGGATCTTGCTGTGCTCTTGGTGTCGCTGCTGTATTTTATTTCAAATTGCTTTTTATTTCCCTCTCAGTCTGTTCCCCCCGCCCCGAGGAGGGGATTAGATCCAGGAGCTGAAATTCAGGACGGTGCAGAGACAGAGGGAATCAAATCATTTCTGCCCCGAGGAATCATCAGACCAGAGCCAGAACCAGAGAGAGAGAGGGAGTGAGACAGCGAGAGGGAGAGAGAGTGAGACAGCGAGCTAGATAGAAAGACGGAGAGAGAGACAGTGAAGGAAAGAGAGACAGCGAGAGGGAGAGAGAGAGACAGCGAAGGAGAGAGAGCAACAGTGAGAGGGAGACAGAGACAGTGAGGGAGAGAGAGAGAGAGACAGCGAGGGACAGAGACAGAGAGTTTGGTCTGGGAACCACACATACAGCAGAAAATCCTGACAGATCCTCAGCAAATATCCCCCTCTCTTCCCAGCCCAGTGTGTGTCAGGAGGGGGACAGTCAGGCTCTTAGACCCTAGTGTGGGACCTCCCCCAGTTAATGATTTAATTGTCCCCCACCCGTCACACCCAATGTGGAATGGCTGTGTAGGATTACTTATCCCTGCCTATTGCAAGTTGATTTCCCTACTGTTGAGCAACCCTTTGTTGTGACATTAGTAAATTAACTCCTTGTTTGGAGTATGTTTGGTATTTCTCTGTGGTAGCCCTCCTACACTTCACATTTTACCTGATTTGATAATGCCAACACAACCAGTTCTTCTGTAACATGATGATTGCATTAGTCATAGAGATGCACAGCTCAGAATCAGACCCTTCACTCCAACTCGTCCATGTCAACCAGATACTCTACCTAACCTAGTCCCATTTGCCAGTGCCTGGCCCTTATCCCACTAAACCCTTCCTATTGATGTAGCTATTCAGATGCCTTTTAAATGCTGTAATTTTACCAGCTTCCATCTGTTCCTCTGGCAGCTCATTCCAAGCACACACCACTCTCTGTACAAAAAACGTTGCCCTTAGGCCCCTTTTAAATCTTTCCCCACTTATCCTGAACTGGTGCCCCCTAGTTTCGAACTCCCCCACCCCTGGGCAAAGACTTTGTCTGTTTATCCTATCCATGACTCTCATGGTTTTATAAAACTCTATAAGGTCTCCCCAGCCTCAGACGCTCCAGGGAAAACAGCCCCAGCCTATTCAGTCTCTCCCTATAGCTCAAATCATCCAACCCTGACAACATCCCTGTAAATCTTTCTGACCCCTTTCAAGATTCACAACATCCTTCCGATAGGAGGGAGACCAGAATTGCACACAATATTCCAAAAGTGGCCGTACTACTGTACAGCCGCAACATGACCTCCCAACTCCTACACTTGATGCTGTGACCAATAAAGGAAAGCATACCAAGTGCCTTCTTCACTATCCAATCTACCTGTGACTCCACTTTCAAGGAGCTATAAACTTGCACTCCATTCATGTGCAACTCCATGTTACAGTAAAATCACGCTTCAGGAACAGCTTAACGTGTTGGGGCCAATCATATTGCAGCCAACACACATTTTCAAAGTTCACATTGTCAAAAGTGTCCCCATTCTTCAATCGTGTTACAGCAAATTCATGTTGATGAAACACACGTTATAACAGAATGACCTGCAATTGGCTCCTGAGGGATTCGAGGTTAAAAAAAATCAATTGGAATTCTGGACAAAAAGAGCAAACAATCTGAAGAAATGGTGGTAAGGAATTGATAAGAGTTTTATGCACCAGCGATATAGATGTGTAATGTTCATTTAATATCAAAATCTCTCCACAGTTTCAAGATCAGATCATCAAAACTTGAAACAAACACAATAAGCATTACAGAAACTCAGCAGGTCTGGCAGCATGTGTGGAGAGAGAAACACCGTTAACATTGAGTCGAATGTAACTCATCTTCACGACATTAAAA